>NW_026778976.1:651971-931047 GCF_030144855.1 Hypanus sabinus | reverse complement strand
GGGGGAAGATGTCTGAATGTGAGGGTGCGTGTGGAGGGGTAAGAGGACCAGCTGGAGGGTAATGCCAGAGGATCTCGGCAGGTCAGCCAGTACCGACGGGAATAAGCGGACAGTCAATGTTTTGGGCCGAGACCCCTCTTCGGGACTGGGAAAGGAGGGGGAAGGCGCCAAAGTAAAAAATGCTGGGGGGGGGGTGGCGGGTGAGAGGGAGACAAGGGAAGCCAGGTGCGCTGGAGGGGAAGGAATCTGATAGGAGAGGAGGGAAGGAGGAGGAGACCCAAGGCAGAGGTGGTAGGTGAGTGAGAAGAGGTGAGAGTGGGGAACTGAAGAGCGGGGGTGGGGGGGTGGAAATTAAACTAGAAGGTGATAGGTGAAGCTAGGTGGGTGGGGGGGGGAATGAACTACGAAGTGATGGGTGGGAAAGGCAAAGGGCTGGAGGAGAGGGAATCTGACAGGAGAGGAGAGTGGGACCGGGAGGGGGGGACCCAGGGGCAGGTAGGTGATCGTCAGGCCAGCGTGGGGCGGGGGGGGGCGGTACCCAGTTAGATTGCTCCCTAGGGTATCCGTAGAATCGAGGGTGATCACTCTGAATATCCGTCTCCCCTCTCCGTCAGGAGCTGAAATCTCTGCGCAGCCAGCTGCGGGGCACCGTGACGGTGGACGTGGACTCCGGCCGGGAACGGACCTGACCAAGGTCCTGGACGAAATGAGGGAGAAGTACGAGCTAATGGCCGCCAAGAACCAGAAGGAGGCGGAGGCCTGGTTTCAAGGAGCAGGTAGGCGGGAGGGAGAGGGAGGCGGGCGCTCTCCCCTCTTTGAGGGAAAGGTCCAGTGTGAGCGCGTGGTACTGGGCACCCCGGGGGTGACGTTGCTCGACGCCCGGGCGACCTCGGACCATCGGAATCCCGCGTACTCGCGAACCCCTTAAGAGGCGGGGGCAGGAATCGAACCCCGGTCGGTATCCCCGGGCGCTGCGAGACGGCAGCACCAACCGCGCCGCCAAATCAGACCACAGCGGGATTAGGCCGCTCGACCCGTCGAGGTTGCTGCGACTTTCCAACGCGGCGTTCCCTTCCACCCGGCCAGTGGTTGCGATCCCCAGACCGTACAGTGTCAATGGGCGGGAAGGTAATTCCGCCCGGGTGGAATTTGGGATTATCGTGACGCTACTGGGCTGGCCCGTTCTCCTGCTTCCCTACACCGCACCCCCCCCACCCACCCCGCCTCACGGCAACCAAAATGAATACCGAGCCCTGAAGAATGGCCTTGGCCTGAAAAGTCAACGCCATGGATAACTGCTGAGGCCCTCCAGCATTTTCTGTGTCGGCTACTCCAGATTTCCAACACCTGGAGATCCCCTTACACGAGTAAAAATCTCTGGATTCCACCAACCTCCCCTTCTCCCATGGTCCACTCTCCTCTCCTATCAGATTCCTTCTTCCTCAGCCTTATAGCTTTTCCACCAATCACCTCCCAGATTCTTACTTCAACCCCGCTTCCCCCGCCCACCCACCTTCCCCCTCACCTGGTCTCACCTGTCACCATGTCCTCCTCCCCCTCCCCCACCCACCCACCTTCCCCCTCACCTGGTCTCACCTGACACCTTCTCCTCCTCCCCCTCCCCCACCCACCCACCTTCCCCCTCACCTGGTCTCACCTGTCACCTTGTCCTCCCCCCTCCCCACACACCCACCTTCCCCCTCACCTGGTCTCACCTGTCACCTTGTCCT
The DNA here is from genome assembly GCF_030144855.1 of Hypanus sabinus. Taxonomy (NCBI): domain Eukaryota; kingdom Metazoa; phylum Chordata; class Chondrichthyes; order Myliobatiformes; family Dasyatidae; genus Hypanus; species Hypanus sabinus. The sequence goes on along the minus strand of NW_026778976.1, from coordinate 929,317 downwards.
CCTCCCCCTCCCCCACCCACCCACCTTCCCCCTCACCTGGTCTCACCTGTCACCTTGTCCTCCTCCCCCTCCCCCACCCACCCACCTTCCCCCTCACATGGTCTCACCTGTCACCTTGTCCTCCTCCCCCTCCCCCACCCACCCACCTTCCCCCTCACCTGGTCTCACCTGTCACCTTGTCCTCCTCCCCCTCCCCCACCCACCCACCTTCCCCCTCACCTGGTCTCACCTGTCACCTTGTCCTCCCCCTCCCCACCCACCCACCTTCCCCCTCACCTGGTCTCACCTGTCACCTTGTCCTCCTCCCCCTCCCCCACCCACCCACCTTCCCCCTCACCTGGTCTCACCTGTCACCTTGTCCTCCTCCCCCTCCCCCACCCACCCACCTTCCCCCTCACCTGGTCTCACCTGTCACCTTGTCCTCCTCCCCCTCCCCTACCCACCCACCTTCCCCCTCACCTGGTCTCACCTGTCACCTTGTCCTCCTCCCCCTCCCCTACCCACCCACCTTCCCCCTCACCTGGTCTCACCTGTCACCTTGTCCTCCTCCCCCTCCCCTACCCACCCACCTTCCCCCTCACCTGGTCTCACCTGTCACCTTGTCCTCCTCCCCCTCCCCTACCCACCTTCCCCCTCACCTGGTCTCACCTGTCACCTTGTCCTCCTCCCCCTCCCCCACCCACCCACCCCCCTCACCTGGTCTCACCTGTCACATTGTCCTCCTCCCCCTCCCCACCCACCCACCTTCCCCCTCACCTGGTCTCACCTGTCACCTTGTCCTCCTCCCCCTCCCCCACCCACTCACCTTCCCCCTCACCTGGTCTCACCTGTCACCTTGTCCTCCTCCCCCTCCCCCACCCACCCACCTTCCCCCTCACCTGGTCTCACCTGTCAGCTTGTCCTCCTCCCACTCCCCCACCCACCCACCTTCCCCCTCACCTGGTCCCACCTGTCACCTTGTCCTCCTCCCCCTCTCCCACCCACCCACCTTCCCCTCACCTGGTCTCACCTGTCACCTTGTCCCCCTCCCCCACCCACCCACCTTCCCCCTCACCTGGTCTCACCTGTCACCTTGTCCTCCTCCCCCTCCCCCACCCACCCACCTTCCCCTCACCTGGTCTCACCTGTCACCTTGTCCTCGTCCCCCACCCACCCACCTTCCCCCTCACCTGGTCTCACCTGTCACCTTGTCCTCCTCCCCCTCCCCCACCCACCCACCTTCCCCCCACCTGGTCTCATCTGTCAGCTTGTCCTCCTCCCCCTCCCCCACCCACCCACCTTCCCCCTCACCTGGTCTCACCTGTCACCTTGTCCTCCTCCCCTCCCCCACCACCCACCTTCCCCTCACCTGGTCTCACCTGTCACCTTGTCCTCGTCCCCCACCCCCACCCACCCACCTTCCCCCTCACCTGGTCTCAACTGTCACCTTGTCTTCCTCCCCCTCCCCCACCCACCCACCTTCCCCCTCACCTGGTCTCACCTGTCACCTCGTCCTCCTCCCCTCCCCCACCCGCCCACCTTCCCCTGTCACCTTGTCCTCGTCCCCCACCCACCCACCCACCTTCCCCCTCACCTGGTCTCACCTGTCACCTTGTCCTCCTCCCCTCCCCCACCCGCCCACCTTCCCCTCACCTGGTCTCACCTGTCACCTTGTCCTCGTCCCCCACCCACCCACCTTCCCCCTCACCTGGACTCACCTGTCACCTTGTCCTCCTCCCCCTCCCCCACCCACCCACCTTCCCCCTCACCTGGTCTGACCTGTCAGCTTGTCCTCCTCCCCCTCCCCCACCCACCCACCTTCCCCCTCACCTGGTCTCACCTGTCACCTTGTCCACCTCCCCCTCCCCCACCCACCCACCTTCCCCCTCACCTGGTCTCACCTGTCACCTTGTCCTCCTCCCCTCCCCCACCCACCCACCTTCCCCCTCACCTGGTCTCACCTGTCACCTTGTCTTCCTCCCCTCCCCCACCTACCCACCTTCCCCCTCACCTGGTCTCACCTGTCACCTTGTCCTCCTCCCCCTCCCCCACCCACCCACCTTCCCCTCACCTGGTCTCACCTGTCACCTTGTCCTCGTCCCCCACCCCCACCCACCCACCTTCCCCCTCACCTGGTCTCAACTGTCACCTTGTCTTCCTCCCCCTCCCCCACCCACCCACCTTCCCCCTCACCTGGTCTCACCTGTCACCTCGTCCTCCTCCCCTCCCCCACCCGCCCACCTTCCCCTCACCTGGTCTCACCTGTCACCTTGTCCTCGTCCCCCACCCACCCACCCACCTTCCCCCTCACCTGGTCTCACCTGTCACCTTGTCCTCCTCCCCTCCCCCACCCGCCCACCTTCCCCTCACCTGGTCTCACCTGTCACCTTGTCCTCGTCCCCCACCCACCCACCTTCCCCCTCACCTGGACTCACCTGTCACCTTGTCCTCCTCCCCCTCCCCCACCCACCCACCTTCCCCCTCACCTGGTCTCACCTGTCAGCTTGTCCTCCTCCCCCTCCCCCACCCACCCACCTTCCCCCTCACCTGGTCTCACCTGTCACCTTGTCCACCTCCCCCTCCCCCACCCACCCACCTTCCCCCTCACCTGGTCTCACCTGTCACCTTGTCCTCCTCCCCTCCCCCACCCACCCACCTTCCCCCTCACCTGGTCTCACCTGTCACCTTGTCTTCCTCCCCTCCCCCACCTACCCACCTTCCCCCTCACCTGGTCTCACCTGTCATCTTGTCCTCCTCCCCTCCCCCCCACCCACCCACCTTCCCCCTCACCTGGCCTCACCTGTCACCTTGTCCTCCTCCCCCTCCCCCCACCTACCCACCTTCCCCTCACCTGGTCTCACCTGTCAGCTTGTCCTCCTCCCCCTCCCCCACCCACCCACCTTCCCCCCCACCTGGTCTCATCTGTCAGCTTGTCCTCCTCCCCCTCCCCCACCCACCCACCTTCCCCTCACCTGGTCTCACCTGTCACCCTGTCCTCCTCCCCCTCCCCCACCCACCCACCTTCCCCCTCACCTGGTCTCACCTGTCACCCTGTCCTCCTCCCTCTCCCCCACCCACCCACCTTCCCCTCACCTGGTCTCACCTGTCACCTTGTCCTCCTCCCCCTCCCCCCACCCACCTTCTCCCTCACCTGGTCTCACCTGTCAGCTTGTCCTCCTCCCTCTCCCCCCACCCACCCACCTTCCCCCTCACCTGGTCTCACCTGTCACCTTGTCCTCCCCCTCCCCACCCACCCACCTTCCCCCTCACCTGGTCTCAGCTGTCAGCTTGTCCTCCTCCCCCTGCCCCACCCACCTTCCCCCTCACCTGGTCTCACCTGTCACCTTGTCCTCGTCCCCCCACCCCCACCCACCCACCTTCCCCCTCACCTGGTCTCAACTGTCACCTTGTCTTCCTCCCCCTCCCCCACCCACCCACCTTCCCCCTCACCTGGTCTCACCTGTCAGCTTGTCCTCCTCCCCTCCCCCACCCGCCCACCTTCCCCTCACCTGGTCTCACCTGTCACCTTGTCCTCGTCCCCCACCACCCACCTTCCCCCTCACCTGGACTCACCTGTCACCTTGTCCTCCTCCCCCTCCCCCACCCACCCACCTTCCCCCTCACCTGGTCTGACCTGTCAGCTTGTCCTCCTCCCCCTCCCCCACCCACCCACCTTCCCCCTCACCTGGTCTCACCTGTCACCTTGTCCACCTCCCCCTCCCCCACCCACCCACCTTCCCCCTCACCTGGTCTCACCTGTCACCTTGTCCTCCTCCCCCTCCCCCACCCACCCACCTTCCCCCTCACCTGGTCTCACCTGTCACCTTGTCTTCCTCCCCTCCCCCACCTACCCACCTTCCCCCTCACCTGGTCTCACCTGTCACCTTGTCCTCCTCCCCCTCCCCCACCCACCCACCTTCCCCTCACCTGGTCTCACCTGTCACCTTGTCCTCGTCCCCCACCCCCACCCACCCACCTTCCCCCTCACCTGGTCTCAACTGTCACCTTGTCTTCCTCCCCCTCCCCCACCCACCCACCTTCCCCCTCACCTGGTCTCACCTGTCACCTCGTCCTCCTCCCCTCCCCCACCCGCCCCACCTTCCCCTCACCTGGTCTCACCTGTCACCTTGTCCTCGTCCCCCACCCACCCACCCACCTTCCCCCTCACCTGGTCTCACCTGTCACCTTGTCCTCCTCCCCTCCCCCACCCGCCCCACCTTCCCCTCACCTGGTCTCACCTGTCACCTTGTCCTCGTCCCCCACCCACCCACCTTCCCCCTCACCTGGACTCACCTGTCACCTTGTCCTCCTCCCCCTCCCCCACCCACCCACCTTCCCCCTCACCTGGTCTCACCTGTCAGCTTGTCCTCCTCCCCCTCCCCCACCCACCCACCTTCCCCCCTCACCTGGTCTCACCTGTCACCTTGTCCACCTCCCCCTCCCCCCACCCACCCACCTTCCCCCTCACCTGGTCTCACCTGTCACCTTGTCCTCCTCCCCTCCCCCACCCACCCACCTTCCCCCTCACCTGGTCTCACCTGTCACCTTGTCTTCCTCCCCTCCCCCACCTACCCACCTTCCCCCCTCACCTGGTCTCACCTGTCATCTTGTCCTCCTCCCCTCCCCCCACCCACCCCACCTTCCCCCTCACCTGGCCTCACCTGTCACCTTGTCCTCCTCCCCCTCCCCCACCTACCCACCTTCCCCTCACCTGGTCTCACCTGTCAGCTTGTCCTCCTCCCCCTCCCCCACCCACCCACCTTCCCCCACCTGGTCTCATCTGTCAGCTTGTCCTCCTCCCCCTCCCCCACCCACCCACCTTCCCCTCACCTGGTCTCACCTGTCACCCTGTCCTCCTCCCCCTCCCCCACCCACCCACCTTCCCCCTCACCTGGTCTCACCTGTCACCCTGTCCTCCTCCCTCTCCCCCACCCACCCACCTTCCCCTCACCTGGTCTCACCTGTCACCTTGTCCTCCTCCCCCTCCCCCCACCCACCTTCTCCCTCACCTGGTCTCACCTGTCAGCTTGTCCTCCTCCCTCTCCCCCACCCACCCACCTTCCCCCTCACCTGGTCTCACCTGTCACCTTGTCCTCCCCCTCCCCACCCACCCACCTTCCCCCTCACCTGGTCTCACCTGTCAGCTTGTCCTCCTCCCCCTGCCCCACCCACCTTCCCCCTCACCTGGTCTCACCTGTCACCTTGTCCTCGTCCCCCACCCCCACCCACCCACCTTCCCCCTCACCTGGTCTCAACTGTCACCTTGTCTTCCTCCCCCTCCCCCACCCACCCACCTTCCCCCTCACCTGGTCTCACCTGTCACCTCGTCCTCCTCCCCTCCCCCACCCGCCCACCTTCCCCTCACCTGGTCTCACCTGTCACCTTGTCCTCGTCCCCCACCCACCTTCCCCCTCACCTGGTCTCACCTGTCACCTCGTCCTCCTCCCCTCCCCCACCCACCCACCTTCCCCCTCACCTGGTCTCACCTGTCACCTTGTCCACCTCCCCCTCCCCCACCCACCCACCTTCCCCCTCACCTGGTCTCACCTGTCACCTTGTCCTCCTCCCCTCCCCCCACCCACCCACCTTCCCCCTCACCTGGTCTCACCTGTCACCCTTGTCTTCCTCCCCTCCCCCACCTACCCACCTTCCCCCTCACCTGGTCTCACCTGTCACCTTGTCCTCCTCCCCTCCCCCACCCACCCACCTTCCCCCTCACCTGGTCTCACCTGTCACCTTGTCCTCCTCCCCTCCCCCACCCACCCACCTTCCCCCTCACCTGGTCTCACCTGTCACCTTGTCTTCCTCCCCCTCCCCCACCCACCCACCTTCCCCCTCACCTGGTCACCTTCCTTGGTGTATTTAAAGCGGAAGTTCTTGATTAGTCAGGATGTCAAAAGTTACGTGGCGAAGGCAGGAGAATGGAGGTTGAGAGGGATAGTAAATCAGCTACGATGGAATGGGGGAGCAGATATTTATTAATTATTAAGTGCAGAACAGGGCAACGCGCCTTGACATCCCACAGCCTACCTATCTAACACTAGGCCAATTTACATTGACCAGTGACCTATCACCCACACTGCCTCATTGTCCTGTGTAGTTTTTATTGTCATGCCTGCACTGTCCGTTTCTCCGCAGTCGTCCACTGTCCAGCAGTCCGTGGCGACCAGCTCCCAGAGGCTGGGGACCGAGAAGGACCAGCTGAGCGAGAACAGGCGCAAGCTGCAGACGGTGGAGATCGACCTCCAGACGCTGCTGAGCGTGGTGAGTGGCCGCGAGGTTTTTCACCCCCCCGTCGCAGAGCACCGCGGAACAGAAACCGGCCCTTCGGCCCCGTCGACTGCGGGTCTGCACACCCTTCTCATCCACGTACCCACCCCGACTTCTCCTGAGCGTTGAAGTTTAACCCGTATCCACCACTTCCTCTGGCAGCTCGTTCCACACTCACACCGTGGAAAAACAAGTTCGTGTTCTCCTTAAACACTTCAACTTTCACCCTCAACCCGTGACCTCTACTTTTAGTGTCACCCAATCTCGGTTAAGAACAGAAAGCCTGCTGTCGTTTACCCTACCCGTACCCCTCATGACCCTATCAAATCTCCCCTCGTTCTACTGTGCTCCAGGCAGTAATCTATTCCACCTTACCCAACGTCCTTGTAAATTTTCTCTGCGCTCTTTCAATTTTATTCAGATCTTTCCTGGAGGTCAATGACCAGAACTGTGCGCAGTACTCCAAATTCGTCCTCACGAATGCCTGTGGAACTGCAGTAAAACATCCCAATTTCTGCGCTCCGTACTCTGATTTATGAAGGCCCAAATCTGTTTTTATGACCCTACGTATCCGTGACACCACTTTCAAAGAATTACAGATACTTCTGTTCAACAGCACTCCTGTGCAAATCCGTGCCCCGCCCTCCCAAAGTGCCACACCTTGCAGTTGTCTGGATTAAATTCCGTCTGCCATTTTTCCAGCTGGCCCAAAATCGTCCTCGCTGTCCGTATCGCCTCCGGTCTTGGTATCATCCGCGAAGTTGCTGATTCAGCTTGCCCCGTTATCATCCAGATCTGTTGATACAGATGACAAAACGACAATGGACACGGCACCAATCCCTCCGGGACACCACCCGATACAGCCCTGTCATCAGAGAAGCAAACATCAACTGCCTTTCTGTGGCTCTCCCACAGAGTCCAACGTTCCACCGAGCCAATGACGAATCCAATCTCCCACCGAGCCAGTGTCGAATCCAATCTCCCACGGAGAAAGAGTCAAATCCAATCTCCCACGGAGAAAGAGTCAAATCCAATCTCCCACTGAGCCAATGTCGAATCCAATCTCCCACCGAGCCAGTATCGAATCCAATCTCTCACCGAGCCAGTGTCGAATCCAATCTCCCCCCGAGCCAGTGTCAAATCCAATCTCCCACCGAGCCAGTGTCGAATCCAATCTCCCACGGAGAAAGAGTCAAATCCAATCTCCCACGGAGAAAGAGTCAAATCCAATCTCCCACTGAGCCAATGTCGAATCCAATCTCCCACCGAGCCAGTATCGAATCCAATCTCTCACCGAGCCAGTGTCGAATCCAATCTCCCCCTGAGCCAGTGTCAAATCCAATCTCCCACCGAGCCAGTGTCGAATCCAATCTCCCCCTGAGCCAGTGTCAAATCCAATCTCCCCCTGAGCCAGTGTCGAATCCAATCTCCCACCGAGCCAGCGTCGAATCCAATCTCCCCCTGAGCCAGCGTCGAATCCAATCTCCCCCCCGAGCCAATGTCGAATCCAATCTCCCACTGAGCCAATGTCGAATCCAATCTCCCCCCGAGCCAGCGTCGAATCCAATCTCCCACTGAGCCAATGTCGAATCCAATCTCCCACCGAGCCAGTATCGAATCCAATCTCTCACCGAGCCAGTGTCGAATCCAATCTCCCCCTGAGCCAGTGTCGAACCCAATCTCCCCCTGAGCCAGTGTCAAATCCAATCTCCCCCTGAGCCAGTGTCGAATCCAATCTCCCCCTGAGCCAATGTCGAATCCAATCTCCCCCTGAGCCAGTGTCAAATCCAATCTCCCCCTGAGCCAGTCGAATACAATCTCCCACCGAGCCAGTGTCGAATACAATCTCCCCCTGAGCCAGTGTCAAATCCAATCTCCTCCTGAGCCAGTGTCGAATCCAATCTCCCCCTGAACCAATGTCGAATCCAATCTCCCACCGAGCCAGTGTCGAATCCAATCTCTCCCTGAGCCAATGTCGAATCCAAACTCCCCCTGAGCCAGTGTCGAATCCAATCTCCCCCTGAGCCAATGTCGAATCCAATCTCCCCCTGAGCCAGTGTTGAATCCAATCTCCCCCTGAGCCAGTATCGAATCCAATCTCCCCCTGAGCCAGCGTCGAATCCAATCTCCCCCTGAGCCAGTGTCGAATCCAATCCCCCCCTGAGCCAGCGTCGAATCCAATCTCCCCCTGAGCCAGTGTCGAATCCAATCCCCCCCTGAGCCAGTCTAATCCAATCACCCCCTGAGCCAGTGTCGAATCCAATCTCCCCCTGAGCCAGAGTCGAATCCAATCTCCCCCTGAGCCAGTGTCGAATCCAATCCCCCCCTGAGCCAGTGTCGAATCCAATCTCCCCCTGAGCCGGTGTCGAATACAATCTCCTCCTGAGCCAGTGTCGAATACAATCTCCTCCTGAGCCAGCGTCGAATCCAATCTCCCCCTGAGCCAGTGACGAATCCAATCTCCCCCTGAGCCAGTGTCGAATCCAATCTCCCCCTGAGCCAGTATCGAATCCAATCTCCCCCTGAGCCAGTGTTGAATCCAATCACCCCCTGAGCCAGTGTCGAATCCAATCTCCCACTGAGCCAGTGTCGAATCCAATCTCCCCGTGAGCCAGTGTCGAATCCAATCTCCCCCCGAGCCAGTGTCGAATCCAATCTCCCACCGAGCCAGTGTCGAATCCAATCTCCCACCGAGCCAGTGTCGAATCCAATCTCCCACCGAGCCAGTGTCGAATCCAATCTCCCACCGAGCCAGTGTCGAATCCAATCTCCCACCGAGCCAGTGTCGAATCCAATCTCCCACCGAGCCAGTGTCAAATCCAATCTGCCACCGAGCCAGTGTCGAATCCAATCTCCCCCTGAGCCAGTGTCAAATCCAATCTCCCACCGAGCCAGTGTCAAATCCAATCTGCCACCGAGCCAGTGTCGAATCCAATCTCCCACCGAGCCAGTGTCAAATCCAATCTCCCACCGAGCCAGTGTCAAATCCAATCTCCCACCTAGCCAGTGTCGAATCCAATCTCCCACCGAGCCAGTGTCAAATCCAATCTCCCACCTAGCCAGTGTCGAATCCAATCTCCCACTGAGCCAATGTCGAATCCAATCTCCCCCCGAGCCAGTGTCAAATCCAATCTCCCACCGAGCCAATGTCGAATCCAATCTCCCACTGAGCCAATGTCGTATCCAATCTCCCACTGAGCCAATGTCGAATCCAATCTCCCCCCGAGCCAATGTCGAATCCAATCTCCCACTGAGCCAATGTCGAATCCAATCTCCCCCTGAGCCAGTGTCGAATCCAATCACCCCCTGAGCCAGTGTCGAATCCAATCTCCCACTGAGCCAATGTCGAATCCAATCTCCCACCGAGCCAGTGTCGAATCCAATCTCCCCCTGAGCCAGTGTCGAATCCAATCTCCCACCGAGCCAATGTCGAATCCAATCTCCCCCTGAGCCAGTGTCAAATCCAATCTCCCACCGAGCCAATGTCGAATCCAATCTCCCACCGAGCCAGTGTCGAATCCAATCTCCCCCTGAGCCAATGTCGAATCCAATCTCCCCCTGAGCCAGTGTCGAATCCAATCTCCCCCTGAGCCAGTGTCGAATCCAATCTCCCCCTGAGCCAGTGTCGAATCCAATCTCCCCCTGAGCCAGTGTCGAATCCAATCTCCCCCTGAGCCAGTGTCGAATCCAATCTCCCCCTGAGCCAGTGTCGAATCCAGTCTCGAACTGAGCCAATGTCGAATCCAATCTCCCACTGTCAGTGTCGAATCCAATCTCCCCCTGAGCCAGTGTCGAATCCAATCCCCCAGTGAGCCAGTGTCGAATCCAATCTCCCCCTGAGCCAGTGTCGAATCCAATCTCCCCCTGAGCCAGTGTCGAATCCAATCTCCCCCTGAGCCAGTGTCGAATCCAATCTCCCCCTGAGCCAGTGTCGAATCCAATCTCGAACTGAGCCAATGTCGAATCCAATCTCCCACTGAGTCAGTGTCGAATCCAATCTCCCCCTGAGCCAGTGTCGAATCCAATCCCCCAGTGAGCCAGTGTCGAATCCAATCTCCCCCTGAGCCAGTGTCGAATCCAATCTCCCCCTGAGCCAGTGTCAAATCCAATCTCCTCCTGAGCCAGTGTCAAATCCAATCTCCCCCTGAGCCAGTGTCGAATCCAATCTCCCCCTGAGCCAGTGTCGAATACAATCTCCCCCCGAGCCAATGTCGAATCCAATCTCCCCCTGAGCCAGTGTCGAATCCAATCTCCCCCTGAGCCAGTGTCGAATCCAATCTCCCCCTGAGCCAGTGTCGAACCCAATCTCCCCCTGAGCCAGTGTCAAATCCAATCTCCCCCTGAGCCAGTGTCGAACCCAATCTCCCCCTGAGCCAGTGTCAAATCCAATCTCCCCCTGAGCCAGTGTCGAATCCAATCTCCCCCTGAGCCAATGTCGAATCCAATCTCCCCCTGAGCCAGTGTCAAATCCAATCTCCCCCTGAGCCAGTCGAATACAATCTCCCACCGAGCCAGTGTCGAATACAATCTCCCCCTGAGCCAGTGTCAAATCCAATCTCCTCCTGAGCCAGTGTCGAATCCAATCTCCCCCTGAACCAATGTCGAATCCAATCTCCCACCGAGCCAGTGTCGAATCCAATCTCTCCCTGAGCCAATGTCGAATCCAAACTCCCCCTGAGCCAGTGTCGAATCCAATCTCCCCCTGAGCCAATGTCGAATCCAATCTCCCCCTGAGCCAGTGTCGAATCCAATCTCCCCCTGAGCCAGTATCGAATCCAATCTCCCCCTGAGCCAGCGTCGAATCCAATCTCCCCCTGAGCCAGCGTCGAATCCAATCTCCCCCTGAGCCAGTGTCGAATCCAATCTCCCCCTGAGCCAGCGTCGAATCCAATCTCCCCCTGAGCCAGTGTCGAATCCAATCCCCCCCTGAGCCAGTCTAATCCAATCACCCCCTGAGCCAGTGTCGAATCCAATCTCCCCCTGAGCCAGAGTCGAATCCAATCTCCCCCTGAGCCAGTGTCAAATCCAATCTCCCACCGAGCCAGTGTCAAATCCAATCTGCCACCGAGCCAGTGTCGAATCCAATCTCCCACCGAGCCAGTGTCAAATCCAATCTCCCACCGAGCCAGTGTCAAATCCAATCTCCCACCTAGCCAGTGTCGAATCCAATCTCCCACCGAGCCACTGTCAAATCCAATCTCCCACCTAGCCAGTGTCGAATCCAATCTCCCACTGAGCCAATGTCGAATCCAATCTCCCCCCGAGCCAGTGTCAAATCCAATCTCCCACCGAGCCAATGTCGAATCCAATCTCCCCCTGAGCCAGTGTCGAACCCAATCTCCCCCTGAGCCAGTGTCGAATCCAATCTCCCCCTGAGCCAGTGTCGAATCCAATCACCCCCTGAGCCAATGTCGTATCCAATCTCCCACTGAGCCAATGTCGAATCCAATCTCCCCCTGAGCCAGTGTCGAACCCAATCTCCCCCTGAGCCAGTGTCGAATCCAATCTCCCCCTGAGCCAGTGTCGAATCCAATCACCCCCTGAGCCAGTGTCGAATCCAATCTCCCCCTGAGCCAGTGTCGAACCCAATCTCCCACTGAGCCAATGTCGAATCCAATCTCCCCCCGAGCCAGTGTCAAATCCAATCTCCCACCTAGCCAGTGTCGAATCCAATCTCCCACTGAGCCAATGTCGAATCCAATCTCCCCCCGAGCCAGTGTCAAATCCAATCTCCCACCGAGCCAATGTCGAATCCAATCTCCCCCTGAGCCAGTGTCGAACCCAATCTCCCCCTGAGCCAGTGTCGAATCCAATCTCCCCCTGAGCCAGTGTCGAATCCAATCACCCCCTGAGCCAATGTCGTATCCAATCTCCCACTGAGCCAATGTCGAATCCAATCTCCCCCTGAGCCAGTGTCGAACCCAATCTCCCCCTGAGCCAGTGTCGAATCCAATCTCCCCCTGAGCCAGTGTCGAATCCAATCACCCCCTGAGCCAGTGTCGAATCCAATCTCCCCCTGAGCCAGTGTCGAACCCAATCTCCCCCTGAGCCAGTGTCAAATCCAATCTCCCCCTGAGCCAGTGTCGAACCCAATCTCCCCCTGAGCCAGTGTCAAATCCAATCTCCCCCTGAGCCAGTGTCGAATCCAATCTCCCCCTGAGCCAATGTCGAATCCAATCTCCCCCTGAGCCAGTGTCAAATCCAATCTCCCCCTGAGCCAGTCGAATACAATCTCCCACCGAGCCAGTGTCGAATACAATCTCCCCCTGAGCCAGTGTCAAATCCAATCTCCTCCTGAGCCAGTGTCGAATCCAATCTCCCCCTGAACCAATGTCGAATCCAATCTCCCACCGAGCCAGTGTCGAATCCAATCTCTCCCTGAGCCAATGTCGAATCCAAACTCCCCCTGAGCCAGTGTCGAATCCAATCTCCCCCTGAGCCAATGTCGAATCCAATCTCCCCCTGAGCCAGTGTCGAATCCAATCTCCCCCTGAGCCAGTATCGAATCCAATCTCCCCCTGAGCCAGCGTCGAATCCAATCTCCCCCTGAGCCAGTGTCGAATCCAATCTCCCCCTGAGCCAGCGTCGAATCCAATCTCCCCCTGAGCCAGTGTCGAATCCAATCCCCCCCTGAGCCAGTCTAATCCAATCACCCCCTGAGCCAGTGTCGAATCCAATCTCCCCCTGAGCCAGAGTCGAATCCAATCTCCCCCTGAGCCAGTGTCAAATCCAATCTCCCACCGAGCCAGTGTCAAATCCAATCTGCCACCGAGCCAGTGTCGAATCCAATCTCCCACCGAGCCAGTCAAATCCAATCTCCCACCGAGCCAGTGTCAAATCCAATCTCCCACCTAGCCAGTGTCGAATCCAATCTCCCACCGAGCCAGTGTCAAATCCAATCTCCCACCTAGCCAGTGTCGAATCCAATCTCCCACTGAGCCAATGTCGAATCCAATCTCCCCCCGAGCCAGTGTCAAATCCAATCTCCCACCGAGCCAATGTCGAATCCAATCTCCCACTGAGCCAATGTCGTATCCAATCACCCACTGAGCCAATGTCGAATCCAATCTCCCCCCGAGCCAATGTCGAATCCAATCTCCCACTGAGCCAATGTCGAATCCAATCTCCCCCTGAGCCAGTGTCGAATCCAATCACCCCCTGAGCCAGTGTCGAATCCAATCTCCCACTGAGCCAATGTCGAATCCAATCTCCCACCGAGCCAGTGTCGAATCCAATCTCCCACCGAGCCAGTGTCGAATCCAATCTCCCACCGAGCCAGTGTCGAATCCAATCTCCCACCGAGCCAGTGTCGAATCCAATCTCCCACCGAGCCAGTGTCGAATCCAATCTCCCACCGAGCCAGTGTCAAATCCAATCTGCCACCGAGCCAGTGTCGAATCCAATCTCCCCCTGAGCCAGTGTCAAATCCAATCTCCCACCGAGCCAGTGTCAAATCCAATCTGCCACCGAGCCAGTGTCGAATCCAATCTCCCACCGAGCCAGTGTCGAATCCAATCTCCCACCGAGCCAGTGTCAAATCCAATCTCCCACCTAGCCAGTGTCGAATCCAATCTCCCACCGAGCCAGTGTCAAATCCAATCTCCCACCTAGCCAGTGTCGAATCCAATCTCCCACTGAGCCAATGTCGAATCCAATCTCCCCCCGAGCCAGTGTCAAATCCAATCTCCCACCGAGCCAATGTCGAATCCAATCTCCCACTGAGCCAATGTCGTATCCAATCACCCCCTGAGCCAGTGTCGAATCCAATCTCCCACTGAGCCAATGTCGAATCCAATCTCCCACCGAGCCAGTGTCGAATCCAATCTCCCCCTGAGCCAGTGTCGAATCCAATCTCCCACCGAGCCAATGTCGAATCCAATCTCCCCCCGAGCCAATGTCGAATCCAATCTCCCACTGAGCCAATGTCGAATCCAATCTCCCACCGAGCCAGTGTCGAATCCAATCTCCCCCTGAGCCAATGTCGAATCCAATCTCCCCCTGAGCCAGTGTCGAATCCAATCTCCCCCTGAGCCAGTGTCGAATCCAATCTCCCCCTGAGCCAGTGTCGAATCCAATCTCCCCCTGAGCCAGTGTCGAATCCAATCTCCCCCTGAGCCAGTGTCGAATCCAATCTCCCACCGAGCCAGTGTCAAATCCAATCTCCCACCTAGCCAGTGTCGAATCCAATCTCCCACCGAGCCAGTGTCAAATCCAATCTCCCACCTAGCCAGTGTCGAATCCAATCTCCCACTGAGCCAATGTCGAATCCAATCTCCCCCCGAGCCAGTGTCAAATCCAATCTCCCACCGAGCCAATGTCGAATCCAATCTCCCACTGAGCCAATGTCGTATCCAATCACCCCCTGAGCCAGTGTCGAATCCAATCTCCCACTGAGCCAATGTCGAATCCAATCTCCCACCGAGCCAGTGTCGAATCCAATCTCCCCCTGAGCCAGTGTCGAATCCAATCTCCCACCGAGCCAATGTCGAATCCAATCTCCCCCCGAGCCAATGTCGAATCCAATCTCCCACTGAGCCAATGTCGAATCCAATCTCCCACCGAGCCAGTGTCGAATCCAATCTCCCCCTGAGCCAATGTCGAATCCAATCTCCCCCTGAGCCAGTGTCGAATCCAATCTCCCCCTGAGCCAGTGTCGAATCCAATCTCCCCCTGAGCCAGTGTCGAATCCAATCTCCCCCTGAGCCAGTGTCGAATCCAATCTCCCCCTGAGCCAGTGTCGAATCCAGTCTCGAACTGAGCCAATGTCGAATCCAATCTCCCACTGAGTCAGTGTCGAATCCAATCTCCCCCTGAGCCAGTGTCGAATCCAATCCCCCAGTGAGCCAGTGTCGAATCCAATCTCCCCCTGAGCCAGTGTCGAATCCAATCTCCCCCTGAGCCAGTGTCGAATCCAATCTCCCCCTGAGCCAGTGTCGAATCCAATCTCCCCCTGAGCCAGTGTCGAATCCAATCTCGAACTGAGCCAATGTCGAATCCAATCTCCCACTGAGTCAGTGTCGAATCCAATCTCCCCCTGAGCCAGTGTCGAATCCAATCCCCCAGTGAGCCAGTGTCGAATCCAATCTCCCCCTGAGCCAGTGTCGAATCCAATCTCCCCCTGAGCCAGTGTCAAATCCAATCTCCTCCTGAGCCAGTGTCAAATCCAATCTCCCCCTGAGCCAGTGTCGAATCCAATCTCCCCCTGAGCCAGTGTCGAATACAATCTCCCCCCGAGCCAATGTCGAATCCAATCTCCCCCTGAGCCAGTGTCGAATCCAATCTCCCCCTGAGCCAGTGTCGAATCCAATCTCCCCCTGAGCCAGTGTCGAACCCAATCTCCCCCTGAGCCAGTGTCAAATCCAATCTCCCCCTGAGCCAGTGTCGAACCCAATCTCCCCCTGAGCCAGTGTCAAATCCAATCTCCCCCTGAGCCAGTGTCGAATCCAATCTCCCCCTGAGCCAATGTCGAATCCAATCTCCCCCTGAGCCAGTGTCAAATCCAATCTCCCCCTGAGCCAGTCGAATACAATCTCCCACCGAGCCAGTGTCGAATACAATCTCCCCCTGAGCCAGTGTCAAATCCAATCTCCTCCTGAGCCAGTGTCGAATCCAATCTCCCCCTGAACCAATGTCGAATCCAATCTCCCACCGAGCCAGTGTCGAATCCAATCTCTCCCTGAGCCAATGTCGAATCCAAACTCCCCCTGAGCCAGTGTCGAATCCAATCTCCCCCTGAGCCAATGTCGAATCCAATCTCCCCCTGAGCCAGTGTCGAATCCAATCTCCCCCTGAGCCAGTATCGAATCCAATCTCCCCCTGAGCCAGCGTCGAATCCAATCTCCCCCTTGATCCAGTGTCGAATCCAATCCCCCCCTGAGCCAGCGTCGAATCCAATCTCCCCCTGAGCCAGTGTCGAATCCAATCCCCCCCTGAGCCAGTCTAATCCAATCACCCCCTGAGCCAGTGTCGAATCCAATCTCCCCTGAGCCAGAGTCGAATCCAATCTCCCCCTGAGCCAGTGTCAAATCCAATCTCCCACAGAGCCAGTGTCAAATCCAATCTGCCACCGAGCCAGTGTCGAATCCAATCTCCCACCGAGCCAGTGTCAAATCCAATCTCCCACCGAGCCAGTGTCAAATCCAATCTCCCACCTAGCCAGTGTCGAATCCAATCTCCCACCGAGCCAGTGTCAAATCCAATCTCCCACCTAGCCAGTGTCGAATCCAATCTCCCACTGAGCCAATGTCGAATCCAATCTCCCCCCGAGCCAGTGTCAAATCCAATCTCCCACCGAGCCAATGTCGAATCCAATCTCCCACTGAGCCAATGTCGTATCCAATCTCCCACTGAGCCAATGTCGAATCCAATCTCCCCCCGAGCCAATGTCGAATCCAATCTCCCACTGAGCCAATGTCGAATCCAATCTCCCCCTGAGCCAGTGTCGAATCCAATCACCCCCTGAGCCAGTGTCGAATCCAATCTCCCACTGAGCCAATGTCGAATCCAATCTCCCACCGAGCCAGTGTCGAATCCAATCTCCCCCTGAGCCAGTGTCGAATCCAATCTCCCACCGAGCCAATGTCGAATCCAATCTCCCCCCGAGCCAATGTCGAATCCAATCTCCCACTGAGCCAATGTCGAATCCAATCTCCCACCGAGCCAGTGTCGAATCCAATCTCCCCCTGAGCCAATGTCGAATCCAATCTCCCCCTGAGCCAGTGTCGAATCCAATCTCCCCCTGAGCCAGTGTCGAATCCAATCTCCCCCTGAGCCAGTGTCGAATCCAATCTCTCCCTGAGCCAGTGTCGAATCCAATCTCCTCCCGAGCCAGTGTCGAATCCAATCTCTCCCTGAGCCAATGTCGAATCCAATCTCCCACTGAGCCAATGTCGAATCCAATCTCCCACTGAGCCAATGTCGAATCCAATCTCCCCCCGAGCCAGTGTCAAATCCAATCTCCCACCGAGCCAATGTCGAATCCAATCTCCCACCGAGCCAATGTCGAATCCAATCTCCCCCCGAGCCAATGTCGAATCCAATCTCCCACTGAGCCAATGTCGAATCCAATCTCCCACCGAGCCAGTGTCGAATCCAATCTCCCCCTGAGCCAATGTCGAATCCAATCTCCCCCTGAGCCAGTGTCGAATCCAATCTCCTCCCGAGCCAGTGTCGAATCCAATCTCTCCCTGAGCCAATGTCGAATCCAATCTCCCACTGAGCCAATGTCGAATCCAATCTCCCACTGAGCCAATGTCGAATCCAATCTCCCCCCGAGCCAGTGTCAAATCCAATCTCCCACCGAGCCAATGTCGAATCCAATCTCCCACCGAGCCAGTGTCGAATCCAATCTCCCCCTGAGCCAATGTCGAATCCAATCTCCCCCTGAGCCAGTGTCGAATCCAATCTCCCCCTGAGCCAGTGTCGAATCCAATCTCCCCCTGAGCCAGTGTCGAATCCAATCTCTCCCTGAGCCAGTGTCGAATCCAATCTCCTCCCGAGCCAGTGTCGAATCCAATCTCTCCCTGAGCCAATGTCGAATCCAATCTCCCACTGAGCCAATGTCGAATCCAATCTCCCACTGAGCCAATGTCGAATCCAATCTCCCCCCGAGCCAGTGTCAAATCCAATCTCCCACCGAGCCAATGTCGAATCCAATCTCCCCCCGAGCCAGTGTCGAATCCAATCTCCCACTGAGCCAGTGTCGAATCCAATCTCCCCGTGAGCCAGTGTCGAATCCAATCTCCCCCCGAGCCAGTGTCAAATCCAATCTCCCACCGAGCCAGTGTCGAATCCAATCTCCACCTGAGACTGTGTCAAATCCAATCTCCCACCGAGCCAGTGTCGAATCCAATCTCCCCCGGAGACAGTGTCAAATCCAATCTCCCACCGAGCCAGTGTCAAATCCAATCTCCCACCGAGCCAGTGTCGAATCCAATCTCCCCCTGAGCCAGTGTCGAATCCAATCTCCCCCCGAGCCAATGTCGAATCCAATTTCCCACTGAGCCAATGTCGAATCCAATTTCCCACTGAGCCAATGTCGAATCCAATCTCCCACTGAGCCAATATCGAATCCAATCTCCCACCGAGCCAGTGTCAAATCCAATCTCCCACCTAGCCAGTGTCGAATCCAATCTCCCACTGAGCCAATGTCGAATCCAACCTCCCCCCGAGCCAGTGTCAAATCCAATCTCCCACCGAGCCAATGTCGAATCCAATCTCCCACTGAGCCAATGTCGAATCCAATCTCCCCCTGAGCCAGTGTCGAATCCAATCTCCCCCCGAGCCAATGTCGAATCCAATCTCCCACTGAGCCAATGTCGAATCCAATCTCCCACCGAGCCAGTGTCGAATCCAATCCCCCCCTGAGTCAGTGTCGAATCCAATCTCCCCCTGAGTCAGTGTCGAATCCAATCTCCCCCTGAGTCAGTGTCGAATCCAATCTCCCACCGAGCCAATGTCGAATCCAATCTCCCCCCGAGCCAATGTCGAATCCAATCTCCCACTGAGCCAATGTCGAATCCAATCTCCCACCGAGCCAGTGTCGAATCCAATCTCCCCCTGAGCCAGTGTCGAATCCAATCTCCCACCGAGCCAATGTCGAATCCAATCTCCCCCCGAGCCAATGTCGAATCCAATCTCCCCCTGAGCCAGTGTCGAATCCAATCTCCCACCGAGCCAATGTCGAATCCAATCTCCCCCCGAGCCAGTGTCGAATCCAATCTCCCACCGAGCCAATGTCGAATCCAATCTCCCCCCGAGCCAATGTCGAATCCAATCTCCCACTGAGCCACTGTCGAATCCAATCTCCCCCTGAGCCAGTGTCGAATCCAATCTCCCCCTGAGCCAGTGTCGAATCCAATCTCCCCCTGAGCCAGTGTCGAATCCAATCTCCCCGTGAGCCAGTGTCGAATCCAATCTCCCCCCGAGCCAGTGTCAAATCCAATCTCCCCCCGAGCCAGTGTCGAATCCAATCTCCACCTGAGCCAGTGTCGAATCCAATCTCCACCTGAGACTGTGTCAAATCCAATCTCCCACCGAGCCAGTGTCGAATCCAATCTCCCCCGGAGACAGTGTCAAATCCAATCTCCCACCGAGCCAGTGTCAAATCCAATCTCCCACCGAGCCAGTGTCAAATCCAATCTCCCACCGAGCCAGTGTCGAATCCAAACTCCCACCGAGCCAGTGTCAAATCCAATCTCCCACCGAGCCAGTGTCGAATCCAATCTCCCCCTGAGTCAGTGTCGAATCCAATCTCCCCCTGAGCCAGTGTCGAATCCAATCTCCCCCCGAGCCAGTGTCGAATCCAATCTCCCCCCGAGCCAGTGTCGAATCCAATCTCCCCCCGAGCCAGAGTCGAATCCAATCTCCCCCTGAGCCAGTGTCGAATCCAATCTCCCCCTGAGCCCGTGTCGAATCCAATCTCCCCTGAGCCAGTGTCGAATCCAATCTCCCCCCGAGCCAGTGTCAAATCCAATCTCTCCCTGAGCCAATGTCGAATCCAATCTCCCCCTGAGCCAATGTCGAATCCAATCTCCCCTGAGCCAGTGTCGAATCCAATCTCCCCCTGAGCCCGTGTCGAATCCAATCTCCCCCCGAGCCAGTGTCGAATCCAATCTCCCCCTGAGCCCGTGTCGAATCCAATCTCCCCCCGAGCCAGTGTCGAATCCAATCTCCCCCTGAGCCCGTGTCGAATCCAATCTCCCACCGAGCCAGTGTCGAATCCAATCTCCCACTGAGCCAGTGTCGAATCCAATCTCCCCCCGAGCCAGTGTCGAATCCAATCTCCCCCCGAGCCAGTGTCGAATCCAATCTCCCCCTGAGCCAGTGTCAAATCCAATCTCCCCCCGAGCCAGTGTCGAATCCAATCTCCCCCCGAGCCAATGTCGAATCCAATCTCCCCCCGAGCCAGTGTCGAATCCAATCTCCCAGTGAGCCGATGTATTTCCTTGTATCTCGATGTTGAACCCGTTAGACCGTTCCCTCCCAGCACACACCGATAGGGTTACTGACTCTCAACTTCTAAACGCAGAAATCGTCCTTGGAAGACACCCTGCAGAACACAGAATACCGCTACTCCGAGCAGCTGTACCACCTCGAGGACCTGCTGGAGCAGCGGGAGGCCGAGTTGGCCGAGATCCAGGCTGACACACGGAGGCAGTGCGACGAGTACGCACAGCTGTTGGACATCAAAACCCGGCTGGAGATGGAGATCGCCACGTACCGTCGCCTGCTGGAAGGAGAGGACTTCAGGTGAGGTGGGGAGTGTGGTAGACCAGAGCAGAGTGCAGATCCACTGCCGAACTTTTAACCTGACCCTTTCCCCTTCACATAGCTGATGCATCGTTAAAAAAAACAAGGGCTGGTGCAATCCGCGTACCACATGTACAAGGAGCGTGTGAGGCTGCAGCCTCTTTTTGCGAATTTGCATGGGCTGCTTCTCGCCTTCTGGCTGCATTTCAGCCCCCACCCTGTTTATGTACGGTCATCCAGTAAGGAAGGGGGCATGGAGGGATGAGGATGTCCTAGTCAACTTGCTGCTGGGGCTGGCGAAATCCGCCATCCGTGGGTCTTGGAAACGGGCGGCGGGAAGATCTCCCCGGACAGACTGCCTGGCGATGTTTAGGGGGTATGTTCGTGCCCGGGTAACTATTGAAAAAGAACACAGCGGCCTTGGAGGAGTTTATAAGGAGTTTATGCTTTTTACATACCTTGGCCTGTATGTACATGAAGTGAGACGAGGTGATGTGGGTGTCGTGGTAGTGGGGGGTGGGGAAGTTTACTACTTTCGAGTCTGGTGGTCCCTGGTGTGGATGCGACGTAGCCCCCTCCCCGACGGGAGTGGGGCAGACGGTCCGTGAGCAGGGTGGGTGGGATCCTTCATGGTGTTACCGGCCCCTCTCTCTGTGTCTGTGTCCTTGACGATGGGTCGGCTGGTGCTCGTGGTGCGGTGGGCAGTTTAGACCGTCCGCTGTGGAGAACTGCTGCCCGCCGCTGTCCAGTTCCTGGCGCAGTTTGTCAGGGCGCTCTCTGCAGCGCATCTGCGGAAGGACGGGGGCCGGGACTGATTTACCGGGACCACCTCGACCCTTCCGACTGGAGACCCAGCTTCTCATCTCTCACACCCCCACCCTCCTCCCCCCCCGCCCCCCCAGAGCAAAGAACACAGACCAGTACGGCGCAGGAGCCGACCCCACTCGGCCGGACGTCGGAGACTCGACTCACGCGGCGAAAAGCGTCGCGAACGGGCTGGGGAAAACCCGGAAGTCCCGCCGCGCCTCTGGCGCCAACAGAGACCGCCCGTGACATACCGACCCCGGCCCGTCCGCCGGGGCGAACCCACGCGGCCGGAGGGAAAGCGGGCCTCGGGAACTCCTGCTGCAGACGGGCCGCTGACCCGAAACCAGCCTCGGCCGCGGGAAGCGATTCATCCCAGGCGCGGCTTCCAAGCAAAACCAGGCCATTCAGCCCATCGAGTCTGCTTCACCCCCCCCCCCTCCACTCCACCGCGGCTGATTTATGATCCCCCTCCCGACCCCGTTCTCCCCGTTAACTTTTGGCGCCCCGAGTAACCGGACCAGGGGGTAAAGTAGGCTGAAGTTCCGACACAGTGCCGGAATGTTCTGTGTTCCGTGTCTCCGGAACGCGGGAGGCAGTCGGGAGCCCGTGAGGCCGGGAGGCGGAGGGAAGGGGGAATTGAACCTGGGTCGCCGGCACTGGAGTAGTATTACACCACCGATCAATCGGTGAATTGCTTTTCTCTGACTCTGCTCTTCCTATCTCCGACAGCTACTCTACCGAGATCAGAACCGTAGAGACCATTAAAGGTAAGCAGCGTCTGTCGCTGTTGGCAGGAAACCCGGGGTGGTGGGGGTTCTGCGGCGCGAGCGGTGCCTTGGCAAGCTGGTCGCGGCGGGTGGCCGAGACTTCTGCGGGGCCTCGTCGCTCCCTTGGCTCCCCGCGGACCGCGGCAGGCCCAGTCACGGGGGGGGTGGGGACGCTTGCGGCCACCGATCAACCAGTGAGAAGGGGACCGAGCGCCTTCCCGGCAATTTCCTGGCGCCAGAAGCTCCTCTGGGGCCTCCAGCCGGGGAACAGGTGTCGACTTCACCCGACGTTCCGATGACAGACTCCGCCATCTTCATCAGGGATGCTGCCCGGGCGCGTCTGGCCCGCTGGCGTACCTATTCAACTCACACGGTCCGCCCCTCCTGATTGGCTAGTCTCCAACCAATCAGGTCCCGCCTTGCTTACAATCTCATTCCACTTCTTACTTAGAGCAAGACTGTCGCCTTCACTTAAAAATTCCTTCCCAACGGAGAGCGGGTTCTTCCTATCTTGGGTCGATTTCAGACCCGGAGATTCTCCACGTGGAAGTGCACACGACATCCCTGCAGAACTGAATTGAACTTCGGTTTATTGTCACTGAGAAACCACAACCGCAATGCAGTTTAAAAAAACAAGACAGTGTTCCCCCAGAATGATATCACAAAAAAGCACACGACAAAACAGACTCCACCAGAAAATCCACGTAACGTTTGGCAATCCCCAATCCAGAGTCCGGAGAGGCTGCTGCGTATTAATATCGCGCTACCGTCTTAGCGCGTTCCCCGGAAAGGAGCTCCAATCCCACCAGACAGAACAAGACTACCCAGACACACCGAGTCAGGAGACCAACTCTACCACCAAACAAACCAAAAACTAAAGCTACAAGTCCTACACAAAACCACATAGTTACAACAGTGCAAACACTACCATAATTGATTTAAAAAAAAACAGACCATGGGCACGGTAAAAAATAGTCCAAAGACGTTAAAGGACTGTAAGTTTGAAAGAAACCACCACACAGTTTCCACACGTCCCCAGGGTCCCGACAGATTCGCCATCCCACGCAGGCAGCAGAAGGGAATACCCCCGCTGTGGACTTCAATGGCTACAGGGTGAAGGAAGTCAGTCGGTCCCGTAAAAGGGCGGACGGAAAGTCCAGGGAAACCGAACGACGAGGGGGAATCCGTCGCTACCGCCTGTCTTCCCGATACTCCCCCGGTTTCTGGGAGGAGGGCCAGGATCCCACGGCCACGGGATTGACCTTGGCAGCACAGAGCTACCGCGCCGTGCCAACAAGCTTTCGGGACCGGCTGGTGAAGGAAGGCATCGAAATGAGACTGGAGGGGGAAGAACCTTAACAGAGACGGAAGGCCGCGATTTTTAAGCAAGGCGGGACAGCGGGAAACCTGATTGGATGAGGAACCAGCCAATCAGGAGAGACGGACAACGGGGGGGGGGTGTAAATACCACCGGACTAGCCGCGCCCAGCGTCCACCCTGATGAAGATGGCGGCCGGGCGCGTCTAGTTGCACCGGGCTGAAAACCCGGGATTAGTGGCTTGGACTGCCGATGGGGAACCCCGGGGCACCCGGAGGAAAATCCGGGCGCACTCGAGAAGGAACGGACGAACTTGCTTACGGCGGGTGCCAGGACTGAACTCTGGGGCGCCAACCGCTAACGGTGCCATGCAGGGCCGCCCGTGTTACAGTGGAGCCCCATACACCGTACAGTCCAGCGCAGGACAGGTCCTATAACCAGTCGACCAACTTAAATTAGTAATCAAATGGCCAGCTAAACTAATCCCTTCTGCCCACACCATGTCCCTATCCTTCCATTTTCCACACGTCCTATCTAAAGGTCTCTTAAAAGTCCGTAATGGACCTACCTTGACCACCTGCCCATTCCAGCCACCCACCACTCTCTGAGTTTAAAACAACTGCCCTCACATCTCCTGTGGAATTACCCCGCCTCACCTTAAACACACTCCTCTGGCATTGGACATTGCGACCCTGGGAGAAAGGTATTGTCTGACTCTGCCTCCCATAATCTGGTAAACCCCTGTCAGATCTCTCCTCCCTCTCCCTCTCTCCCTTTCCTCCTCCCCTCCCTCCCTCCCCCTCTCCCCCTCCCCCTCTCCCTCCCCCTCTCTCTCTCCCCCTCCCTCTCTCTCTCTCCCCTCCCCCCTCTCCCTCTTTTCTCTCTCTCTTTCTCTCTCTCCCTCTCCCTGTCTCTGCCTCTCTCCCTCCCTCTCTTTCCCCCGTCTTTGCCTCTCTCTCTCCCTCTCCCCTCCCTCTCCCTCTTTTCTCTCTCTCTCTCTCTCTCTCACTCTCCCTCTCTCTCTGTCTCTCTCTTTCTCTCCCTCTCCCCCTCCCCTCTCCCTTTCTCCCCTCCCCCTCTCCCTCTCTCTCCCCTCTCCCCCCCTCTCTCTCTCTCACTCCCTCTGTGTCTCTCTCTCTTTCTCTCCCTCTCCCTGTCTCTCCCTTTCCCTCTCTCTCTCATTCTCTCTCTCCCTCTCCGTCTCTCTCTCTCTCTCTCCCCTCTCCCCCCCTCTCTCTCTCTCTCTCCCTCTCCGTCTCTCTCTCTCTCCCCTCTCCCCCCCCTCTCTCTCTCACTCCCTCTGTCTCTCTCTCTCTCTCCCCTCTCCCCCCCTCTCTCTCTCTCTCTCCCTCTCCGTCTCTCTCTCTCTCTCTCCCTCCCCCCTCTCTCTCTCTCTCCCTCTCCGTCTCTCTCTCTCTCTCTCCCTCTCCGTCTCTCTCTCTCTCTCTCCCCCTCTCTCTCTCTCTCTCCCTCTCCGTCTCTCTCTCTCTCTCCCTCCCCCCTCTCTCTCTCTCCCTCTCCGTCTCTCTCTCTCTCTCTCCCTCTCCGTCTCTCTCTCTCTCTCTCCCCTCTCTCTCTCTCTCTCCCTCTCCGTCTCTCTCTCTCTCTCCCTCCCCCCTCTCTCTCTCACTCCCTCTGTGTGTCTCTCTCTCTCTCCCTCTCCGTCTCTCTCTCTCTCTCTCCCCCCCCCCCCCCCCGTTCCCCGTTCCAGAGGTAAAGGAAACCCAGGCTTGCCCAGCCTATCGTCACAGCTTACTGGCGGTCACAATGCTGGTGTCGCCGTTTCTGTCTGTCCTTGGCCGCTCGGATGTAGAAGGGTTCCCCGTTGCTGCTTCCGTAACAAGCTTTGCTTGACCGGTCGGGGTGGTCGGACCCGAGCTGATCACCCCTCAACCCCCCCACCGAACCTGGAGGGCCGGTGGACTGCTCTTAGTCTGACCTCTGCCCTTTGACCTGTTCGGCACGGGTGACCGGACCGAGAGCGCGAAGCCCTGACTCCGGCCGGCAGAGCTCCCCAGGTCATCGAGGCACGTGAGCCTCCGAACCCTCCGACCCTACGAGATAGCCTACTGCCTCTCAAACTCGACACACCCCTTCGACCCGTTTAGCCACGTTCAGGGAACTGGGAACCCAAGATTCCTCTGGTCCCCTAAAACTACACCTCCAGAAGTGTGGACAGTGTAACGGAAGCACGTCCTTTAGAATTAGGCCATTCAGCCCATCGAGTCTGCTCTGCCATTCCATCAGGGCCGATTTATTATCACACTCAACCCCCGTTCTCCCGCCTTCTGCCCGTAATCACTGGCGCCCGTACTCGGCGAAAACCCATCAATCTCCGCTTCAAATGTAGCCAATGTCTCGTCCTGCACAGAATTCCACAGATTCACCACCCGCTGGCTAAAGAAATTCCTCCTCATCTCCGTTCTAAATGTACACCCCTCAATTCCTGAGGCTGTGTCCTCTAGTCTAGATTACCCCCACTATAGGGAATATCCACTACACATCCACTCTATCTGTGTCCTCTGGTCCTGGACTCTCCCACTATAGGAAACATCCTCTCCACATCCACCCCATCCGTGTCCTCTGGTCCCAGACTCTCCCACTATAGGAAACATCCTCTCCACGTCCACTCTATCTGTGTCCTCTGGTCCCAGACTCTCCCACTATAGGAAACATCCTCTCCAAATCCACACCATCTGTATCCTCTGGTCCTAGTCTCCCCCACTATAGGGAACATTCTCTCCACATCCACTCTATCTGTGCCCTCTGGTCCTAGACTCCCCCACTATAGGAAACATCCTCTCCACATCCACTCTATCTGTGCCGTCTGGTCTTAGACTCCCACACAGTAGGAAACATCCTCTCCACATCCACTCTATCTGTGCCGTCTGGTCTTAGACTCCCCCACTATAGGAAACATCCTCTCCACATCCACTCTATCTGTGTCCTCTGGTCCTAGCCTCCCCCACTATAGGAAACATCCTCTCCACATCCAATCTACCTGTGCCCTCTGGTCCTAGACTCCCCCCACTATAGGAAACATCCTCTCCACATCCACTCTATCTGTGTCCTCTGGTCCTAGACTCCCCCACTATAGGAAACATCCTCTCCACATCCACTCTATCTGTGCCCTCTGGTCCTAGACCCCACCACTATAGGAAACATCCTCTCCACATCCTCTCTATCTGTGTCCTCTGGTCCTAGACTCCCCCACTATAGGAAACATCCTCTCCACATCCACTCTGTCTGTGTCCTCTGGTCCTAGCCTCCCCACTATAGGAAACATCCTCTCCACATCCACTCTATCTGTGCCCTCTGGTCCTAGACCCCACCACTATAGGAAACATCCTCTCCACATCCTCTCTATCTGTGTCCTCTGGTCCTAGACTTCCCCACTATAGGAAACATCCTCTCCACATCCACTCTATCTGTGTCACTCTGGTCCTAGACTCCCCCACTACAGGAAACATCCTCTCCACATCCACTCTATCTGTGTCCTCTGGTCCTAGACTCCCCCACTACAGGAAACATCCTCTCCACATCCACTCTATCTGTGTCCTCTGGTCCTAGACTCCCCTACTAAAGGAAACATCCTCTCCACATCCACTCTATCTGTGTCCTCTGGTCCTGGACTTCCCCACTATAGGAAACATCCTCTCCACATCTGCTCTATCCGGACCGTTCAACATTCGATGGGTTTCAATGAGTTCCCTCATCCTCTCCCCACCATTCTTCTAAACTCAGAATCAGAAATCACTGGTGTATATTGTGAAATTGGTTAACTTACTGGCAGCGGTACAATGCAGTATGCCATGTATATATATATATATGTGTGTGAGTGTGTGTGTCCGTGCGTATGTGTCTGTGTGTGTGTGTGTGTGTATATATATATATATATATATATATATATAAATAGTTAAGTTATATAAGCAGTGCAAAAAAAAAAATTAAAAAGTGGTGAGGCAGCGTTCGGGGGTACGATGTCCGTTCAGAAAACCAGGACTGTGGTGAGCGGTGGCCCGGAGCAATCAGACACTACCGCGATGTTCACCCTTCCTTTCCGGAATCGTTTCGGCGAACCCGCCCGCTGGACCCCTCTCCGACGCCCGCGCACCTTCTCCCTCCGATCATGGCCCGGAGCTGCTGACGGCGCTGAGCGTGCTCGGCCGGGACATCCTTAGCCGTCGTGCAGGGCGGAGGGGATCGGTCGGCGACTCGATCACTAATTGAATGGGTCCAGCACAGCATTTGCGGGCCGAAGGTCCTGTGACCTGAGCTGCGCTGTTCTGTTTTGCTTTGCCCAGGGGGTGGAATGTCTGCCAGCAGAGGGGCATGCATTTACGGTAATTTCAAAGGAGTTGTGAGGGGCACGTTTTTTTTTTAAACACGCAGCGAGTTGTTGGCGCCTGGTGTGGTGGTAGAAGCAAATGGATCAGAGGCTCTTGGGACACGTTCAGAGTGCGGGGAAAATGGGAGGATTGGATGTTGTGTAGTCCGAAGTTCCCATTTACATGTACACTGTGCACAACCTGAAATTCGTACTCGTCACAGACATCCACGAAACGGGGGGGGGGGGGGGGAGAAAACCCCAAAGAATGAATGACAGGAAACGTTGGAACCCCAAAGCCCCCCCCCCCCACGCTAAAGCATCAACCCTCCCCCTCCCCCGCAACTTGGTCCGGCCGAAGTTTCACCCCCCCATCCCCTCACGCCCCGCCCCCCCCCCCCCCCCCCCGCACCGGGACCACGATCAAAATGACTGTCGACATGTCAGGCATCTCAGTGACGAGGGGGGGAGGGGAGTGCACCGGTACGTTCTGTCGATGTTACAGTCTGAGAGGCCGCCTGTTTCTGCAACGGCGTGCGCTGCTACGTTGGTAACTGTCTCTTGGTTACGAACTGGATCAGCGCAGCATCGACGGGCCGAAGGGCCCGTGCTGTTCTGTTCTCCGTCCTGTTCTTGCCCTGTGAACGTTCCCTCATTCATTCTCCCGCAGAACCGGAGGTGATCACCAAGAAGAAGGTAGTTACCATCACCGAAACACTGGTCGACGGGCAGGTCGTTGAGTCTCGTCAGGAGGTCAAAGAGGCCACGACTTAGCCGAACTCCTCTCGCCCGGCTGTGAAGAACTTCAGAAGACGCCAGCCCCATTAGCCTAGAAATTATGACTTGCTTCCTGGAATTTTGCCCGCCTTAAATAAAAGTAGTTCCTGGTGATTCATCAAACACTTGTGTGCGTTGTCGGCTGGTGTTGTGGAAAGGCCATTATGGTGGCAGCGGGGTTCGATATGCAGGCAGACTGAGATAATCCAGCTGGGCGCTCGATCCCAAGAGAGGGAATGCGCTCTGAGATGTCTTTCAGGGACAGCTTGCGTTTCAGCCCGCTCCCAGGTCGGGCAATTGGGTAATGAACCAGATTTAATGAGGGAGCACGAGGTAAAGGAACCCTTAGGAGCCGGTGATCATAATACGATGCACCTCGCCCTGAAGGAGAGGCGAAGATCGGATGTATCGGTGTTACAGTGGAGCAAAGAAGCACGAGGGAGAGGAGCTGGGCAAAGTGGATTGGAAGGGGACACTAGCTGGGGTGGTGGCCGAACAGCAGCGGCTAACGTTTCGGGGGGTGGGGGGGTGGGGGGAATTCGGAAAGTGCAAGGAAGATGCAACCCGAAGGTGAAAGAGTATTCTAAAGGGAGAACGAGACAAAGGGAAGTCAAAAGCAAAAGGCAGGGCGCACAATACAGCAAAGATTAGTGGGAGCGTTGAAGACTTTTTAAATAAAAACACCACCGGAAGGCAACCGGAAATGCCACAAGGGGGGTAAGGGGTGAAATAAGAGGATTTGCAAGCCAATCACATGAAACAGATGCAAAAAAGTTTTTACGAGGAGTAACAGAGAGGCGAGAGTGGATAGTGGGTTGCTGAAAAGTGATGCTGGAGACATAGCAACGAGGCGCAAAGAAATAGCGGAGGAAATTAATAAGTATTCCACATCACTCTCCACTGCGAAAGGCACCAGCACAAGATAGATACCTTATTGATCCCAAAGGAAATCACAGCGTCACAGTGGCATTACCAGTGCGCAGATTTACAAGTATTAGAAGAGAAGTTTGAAAGTATAAAAAATAAGTTCCCACAAGCAGTCTGACGGGAGTGTGGGGGGGGGGGGGGGGGTCACCACTTCCCCGGCTACGGGCTGACTCGTTATGGAGCCCAATGGCCGAGGGTAGGACTGCCCTCATTTTGTGCTCTTTGGAGCAGCGCAGTCGTCTCAGTCTGTTACTGAAAGTGCTCCTCCGTTCGGCCAAGGTGGCGGGCAGGGGGTGGGAGACATTGGCCGGAATTGCCAGGGTTTTCCGGAGGGGCCTTTGTTCCACCGCGGCCCCCCAGTGTGCCCGGTTTGTCTCCCGTAACGGAGCCGGCCTCTCCGATCGGTGTATTGAGCCTGTTGGCATCACCCGCGTCGATGCCGTTGCCCCGGCACGCCAACGCGTGGAGGATCGTACCGGTGACGACGGACCGGTAGAACGTGTGAGGGAGAGGCCTGCACCCTCCAAAGGGCCTCAGTCTCCTCGGGAAGTCGAGGCGACTCTGGCCCTACTTGTACACAGCCTCCGCTCAAGTCTGTCGTCCAGGTGCCCCCCCCCCCGCCCCAGGTACTTGTAGGTCCTCCCCACATCCACGTCCTCACCGTCGATAGTAACAGGGAGCAGGAGCAGTGCAGGCCTTGTCTTCCCAAAGTCCAGCACCGTCTCCTCTGTCTCACTGATGCTGAGCTGCGGGTGATTCAGCTCGCACCAACAAAATCCTCCACCAGGGCCCCGTACTCATCCTCCCCTCTCCCTTTATACATCCAGCCATTGCTGAGTCATCAGAGAATTACAGCAGATGGCATGACTCAGCATTGTATCCACTTGAGGTTATCCACTTTGGTGGCAAGAACAGGAAGGCAGATCACTATCTAAATGGAGTCAAGTTAGGAAAAGGGGAAGTACAACAAGATCTAGGTGTCCTTGTACATCAGTCAATGACAGCAAGCATGCAGGTACAGCAGGCAGTGAAGAAAGCTAATGGCATGCTGGCCTTTATAACAAGAGGAATTGAGTATAGGAGTGAAGAGGTCCTTCTGCAGCTGTACAGGGTCCTGGTGAGACCCCACCTGGAGTATTGTGTGCAGTTCTGGTCTCCAAATTTGAGGAAGGACATTCTTGCTATTGAGGGAGTGCAGCGTAGGTTCACGAGGTTAATTCCCGGAATGGCGGGTCTGTCATATGTTGAAAGATTGGAGCAACTGGGCTTGTATACACTGGAATTTAGAAGGATGAGAGGGGATCTGATTGAAGCGCATAAGATTATTAAATTTGCGAATGTTACTTTTAATCCCTTCATCTAAATCATTAATGTATATTGTAAACAGCTGTGGTCCCAGCACCGAACCTTGCGGTACCCCACTGCTCACAGCCTGCCATTCCGAAAGGGACCCGTTAATCACTACTCTTTGTTTCCTGTCAGCCAGCCAATTTTCAATCCATGTCAGTACTCTGCCCCCAATACCATGTGCCCTAATTTTGCCCACTAATCTCCTATGTGGGACTTTATCAAAAGTTTTCTGGAAGTCCAGATACACTACATCCACTGGCTCTCCCTTGTCCATTTTCATAGTTACATCCTCAAAAAACTCCAGAAGATTAGTCAAGCATGATTTTCCCTTCATAAATCCATGCTGACTCGGACTGATCCTTCTACTGCTATCCAAATGGGTTGTAATTTCCTCTTTTATAATTGACTCCAGCATCTTTCCCACCACTGATGTCAGGCTAAACAGTCTATAATTCCCTGTTTTCTCTCTCCCTCCTTTCTTGAAAAGTGGGACAACATTAGCCACCCTCCAATCAGCAGGAACTGTTCCTGAATCTATAGAACTTTGGAAAATGATTACCAATGCATCCACAATTTCTAGAGCCACCTCTTTAAGTACCCTGAGATGCAGACCATCAGGTCCCGGGGACTTATCAACCTTCAGACTCAACAGTCTATCCAACACCGTTTCTTGCCTAATATAAATCTCCTTCAGTTCATCCTTTACCCTAGTTCCTTTGACCACTATTACATCTGGGAGATTGTTTGTGTCTTCCCTAGTGAAGACAGATCCAAAGTACCTGTTCAAATCATCTGCCATTTCCTTGTTCCCCATAATAAATTCACCCGCTTCTGTCTTCAGTGGCCCATTTTTGGTCTTAACTATTTTTTTGCTATTCACATACCTAAAGAAGCTTTTACTATCCTCCTTTATATTCTTGGCTAGTTTACCTTCGTACCTCATTTTTTCTTGGCGTATTGCCTTTTTTGTTATCTTCTGTTGCTCTTTAAAAGCTTCCCGGTCCTCCGGTTTCCCGCTCATCTTTGCTATGTTATAGTTCTCTTTTATTTTTATACTGCCCTTTACTTCCCTCATCAGCCACGGCTGCCCTTTACTCCCCTTAGGATCCTTCTTCCTCTTTGGAATGAACTGATCCTGCACCTTCTGCATTATTCCCAGAAATACCTGCCATTGTTGTTCCACTGACATCCCTGCTAGGGTATTGTTCCATTGAACTTTGGCCAGCTCCTCCCTCATAGCTCCATAGTTCCCTTTGTTCAACTGTAATACTGACACATCCGATTTTCCCTTCTCCTTCTCAAATTGTAGGTTAAAACATATCATATTATGGTCACTACCTCCTGATGGTTCCTTTACCTCGAGGTCCCTGATCAAATCCGGTTCATTGCACAACATTAAATCTAGAATTGTACTCCAGTACAAGCTGTTCTAAGAATCCATCTTGGAGACACTCCACAAACTCCCTTTCTTGGGGTCCAGTACCATTCTGATCTTCCAGTCTACCTGCATGTTGAAATCCCCCACGACAACTGTAGCATTACCTTTGTGACATGCCAATTTTAACTCTTCATTCAACTTGCACCCTACATCCAGACTGCTGTTTGGGGGCCTGTAGATAACTCCCATTAGGGTCTTTCTACCCTTAGAATTTCTCAGTTCTATCCATACTGACTCTACTTCCCCAGATTCTATGTCCCCCCTCGCAAGGGACTGAATATCATTCCTCACCAACAGAGCCACCCCACCCCCTCTGCCAGTCAGTCTGTCCTTTCGATAAGACGTATATCCTTGAATATTTATTTCCCAGGCCCTGTCCGCTTGAAGCCATGTCTCAGTTATTCCCAAAACATCGTACTTGCACAATTTCCAACTGAGCCTCAAGCTCATCTACTTTATTCCTTATACTTCCTGCATTCATATATAATACTTTTAATTTGGTACTCCCCTCTCCTTTCATATCAATTCCTGTTTCACTTGGCCATACTGTATGATCTCTTCTTGAGCTTTCTACTCCATTGATTCTGTTGTCTGTTGTCCTTTTAAACTTTTTTCTTATTTTCACATTTCCTTTTAACTCCATCCTTATTTTTCCAGTTCATCCCCCCCCCCCCACTACTTAGTTTAAACTCGTCCGCGTTGCAGCGGCAAACCTGTCTGCCAGAATGCTGGTCCCCCACCGATGAAGGTGCAACCCGTCCCTTTTGAGAATGGATGGATGGCTGGCTGGCGGGAGGAGACGAGTGGGAATAAAGGGGGGCCCGTTGGCTGCTGGAGACGAGTGGTGTTCCACGGGAGTCGGTGTTCGGGCATCTCCTCCTCCCGCTGCGTCTCAATGAGCGAGGTGCAGGACTTGGCGGGACGGGAGGCAGCATCGAGAAAGCAGTCTGTGGAAGGACTGAGACACAGATTGGGCGGGGGGGGGGAGGGGGCTGGCAAGGAAGTGTAGAATGGAATATAATGTCAGAAAGCACTAGTAAACAGGGACAAAACTCAGAAATCTGTGGTGCAGAGGGACTTGGGAGTCATTGTGCGGGAGTTGCTGAAGGTTAACTCGTGGGGGAGGAAAGCAAATGCGATGTTAACGTCCATAAAAAAGCCAGGATATAATACTGAGGTTTCAAAAAGGCTTTGGTCAGACCACACGTGGGAATATTGTGAGCAGCTTCTGGCTCCTAAATCTACAAAACGATGTGTGGGCAGTGGAGACCGTCCCAAGGAGATTCATGAGAATGATCCCAGGATTGAAAGGGTTAACATATGGGGAGCGTTTGATGGCTCTGGGCTGGAGTTCAGCAGAATGGGGGTGGGGGGGGTGATCACTGAAACCTATCAAATATTGAAAGGTCTAGATAGAGTGGATGTGGAGAGGATGTTCCCTATAGTGGGGGAGTCTAGGACCAGAGGACACAGATAGAGTGGATGTGGAGAGGATGTTTCCTATACTGGGGGAGTCTAGGACCAGAGGACACAGATAGAGTGGATGTGGAGAGGATGTTTCCTATAGTGGGGGAGTCTAGGACCAGAGGGCACAGATGGAGTGGATGTGAAGAGAATGATTCCTGTAGTGGGGGAGTCCAGGACCGGAGGACACAGATAGAGTGGATGTGGAGAGGATGTTTCCTATAGTGGGGGAGTCTAGGACCAGAGGACACAGATAGAGTGGATGTGGAGAGGATGTGGATATTCAGTGTGTGTGTGTATGTGTGTGTGTGTGTGTGTGTGTGTGTGTGTGTGTGAGTGTGCATTCACCAACCCCCCCCCCACCTCCACAGCACAACAGTAGGAGTGTGTCAGTGGGGGGGGTTGGTGTGCCTAATAAAGTGGATATTCAGTGTGTGTGTGTGTGTGAGTGTGCATTCACCAACCCTCCCCCACCTCCACAGCACAACAGTAGGAGTGTGTCAGTGGGGGGGGGGTCAGTGTGCCTAATAAAGTGGATATTCAGTGTGCGTGTATATGAGTGTGCATTCACCAACCCCCCCCCCACCTCCACAGCACAACAGTAGGAGTGTGTCAGTGGGGGGGGTCGGTGTGCCTAATAAAGTGGATATTCAGTGTGTGTGTGTGAGTGTGCATTCACCAACCCCCCCCCCCACCTCCACAGCACAACAGTAGGAGTGTGTCAGTGGGGGGGTCAGTGTGCCTAATAAAGTGGATATTCAGTGTGTGTGTGAGTGTGTGCATTCACCAAACCCCCCCACCTCCACAGCACAACAGTAGGAGTGTGTCAGTGGGGGGGGGGGTCGGTGTGCCTAATAAAATGGATATTCAGTGTGTGTGAGTGTGCATTCACCAAACCCCCTCCCCCACCTCCACAGCACAACAGTAGGAGTGTGTCAGTGGGGGGGGTTGGTGTGCCTAATAAAGTGGATATTCAGTGTGTGTGTGTGTGTGAGTGTGCATTCACCAACCCCCCCCCACCTCCACAGCACAATAGTAGGAGTGTGTCAGTGGGGGGGGGGGTCGGTGTGCCTAATAAAATGGATATTCAGTGTGTGTGAGTGTGCATTCACCAACCCCCCCCCACCTCCACAGCACAACAGTAGGAGTGTGTCAGTGGGGGGGGTCGGTGTGCCTAATAAAGTGGATATTCAGTGTGTGTGTGTGTGTGTGTGAGTGTGCATTCACCAACCCCCCCCCACCTCCACAGCACAACAGTAGGAGTGTGTCAGTGGGGGGGGTTGGTGTGCCTAATAAAGTGGATATTCAGTGTGTGTGTGAGTGTGCATTCACCAACCCCCCCCCCCACCTCCACAGCACAAAAGTAGGAGTGTGTCAGTGGGGGGGGGGTCGGTGTGCCTAATAAAGTGGATATTCAGTGTGTGTGTGTGTGTGTGTGAGTGTGCATTCACCAACCCCCCCACCCCACCTCCACAGCACAACAGTAGGAGTGTGTC
The DNA here is from genome assembly GCF_030144855.1 of Hypanus sabinus. Classification (NCBI taxonomy): domain Eukaryota; kingdom Metazoa; phylum Chordata; class Chondrichthyes; order Myliobatiformes; family Dasyatidae; genus Hypanus; species Hypanus sabinus. The sequence goes on along the minus strand of NW_026778976.1, from coordinate 894,147 downwards.
AGTGGGGGGGGGTCAGTGTGCCTAATAAAGTGGATATTCAGTGTGCGTGTATATGAGTGTGCATTCACCAACCCCCCCCCACCTCCACAGCACAACAGTAGGAGTGTGTCAGTGGGGGGGGGGTCGGTGTGCCTAATAAAATGGATATTCAGTGTGTGTGAGTGTGCATTCACCAAACCCCCTCCCCCACCTCCACAGCACAACAGTAGGAGTGTGTCAGTGTGGGGGGTTGATGTGCCTAATAAAGTGGATATTCAGTGTGTGTGTGTGTGTGAGTGTGTACATTCACCAAACCCCCCCACCTCCACAGCACAACAGTAGGAGTGTGTCAGTGGGGGGGGGGGGTCGGTGTGCCTAATAAAATGGATATTCAGTGTGTGTGAGTGTGCATTCACCAACCCCCCCCCCCCCACCTCCACAGCACAAGTAGGAGTGTGTCAGTGTGGGGGGTTGATGTGCCTAATAAAGTGGATATTCAGTGTGTGTGTGTGTGTGTGAGTGTGCATTCACCAACCCCCCCCCCCACCTCCACAGCACAAGTAGGAGTGTGTCAGTGTGGGGGGTTGATGTGCCTAATAAAGTGGATATTCAGTGTGTGTGTGTGTGTGTGAGTGTGCATTCACCAACCCCCCCCCCACCTCCACAGCACAACAGTAGGAGTGTGTCAGTGGGGGGGGGGTCGGTGTGCCTAATAAAGTGGATATTCAGTGTGTGTGTGTGTGTGTGTGAGTGTGCATTCACCAACCCCCCCCCCCCCCACCTCCACAGCACAACAGTAGGAGTGTGTCAGTGGGGGGGGTCGGTGTGCCTAATAAAGTGGATATTCAGTGTGTGTGTGTGTGTGTGTGTGTGTGTGTGTGAGTGAGTGTGCATTCACCAACCCCCCCCACCTCCACAGCACAACAGTAGGAGTGTGTCAGTGGGGGGGGGGTTCACGTTGTCCAGCTCCGAACGGCCCACACAGCTGACCCCCGCCCTCAGGAGGAGGCGGCGGCGGCTGTGAATTCTCGCAGTGCCCTTGGCTGGGAGCGGGCGAAGCCGGGAGGTGGGGACCAGTGGTTGCCCGCAGAGGAGGAGGAGGAGGAGGAGGAGGGTGGTAGCGGGGGCGTTCCCTGCCCCGGCACTGGCCAGTCCCGCTTCATGCGCCCGCCGTGCGCTGCTACTGCCCGGCTCTCACGCCGGAGGAGGATGGGAGAGGCGGCGCAGGGGCGATGGAGTTGTCCCGGCTCCTCGCCGACATACAGAGGCACTACGAGCAGATCGTGCTCCGGAGCCGGCAGCTCATGGACGGCTACTGCCCGCAGGTACGAGCCGGCAGGGGCAGGGGCAGGGGCAGGGGCAGGGGCGGGGGGCGGCGCAGGGCCGATCCCACTGCGGTTCTCCCGGCCGATCACACGGCAAAAGCGCTTCTCGTCAAACCCGCTCTCCGTTATGTCCATCTCCCTCCCTCCCTCTCTCTCCCCCCGCCATCTCTCTCTTTCCATCTCCAGGTCTGATTATGCCTCTCTCTCTCTCCTCTTTCTTCTCTCTCCCCTCCTCTCTCCAGTCTCCCATCTCTCTCCCCTTCTTTCTCCCCTCCCCTCTCTCTTCCCTCCCCCCTCTCCCCTCCCCCTCCCTATCCCCTCCTCTCTCTCCCTCCTCTCCCCTTCTCCCCTCTCTCACTCCTCCCCCCTCCTCTTCCCCTCTTCTCTTCCCCCTCTTCTCTTCCCCCTCTTCTCTTCCCCCTCTTCTCTTCCCCCTCTTCTCTTCCCCCTCTTCTCTTCCCCCTCTTCTCTTCCCCCTCTTCTCTTCCCCCCTCTTCTCCCCTCCCTCTCTCCCTCCCTCTCTCTCCCCCTCTTCTCTCCCCTTCTCCCCCCTCTTCTCCCCTCCCCTCCTTCTCCCCTCCCCTCCTTCTCCCCTCCCCTCCTTCTCCCCCCTCTTCTCCCCCCCTCTTCTCCCCCCTCTCACTCCCCCATCTCTCCCCTCCCTCTCCTCCCCTCTCTCACTCCCCCCCCATCTCTCTCCTCTCACTCTCTCTCCTCTCTCTCCCTCTCCGCAGGCTCCGGAGGGCGGCGAGGCGGAACTGAGCGACGGCGGGGGCGGGGACGGGGACGGGGACGGGGTCGAGGACTGCCTGCAGGCGGCCAGGGGCCGAGCTGAAGGACGCCCGGCGCCGGTGGCAGAGTCTGCAGCTGGAGACCGAGTCCCTGCGGGCGCTGGTGAGGACGTGCTGCGTCTCCCCTCTCTCTTTCCGAGCGGCCTTCGCACCCAGCGTCCTGGGGTAGGGGTGGGGGGGGGGCTGCCCCCTTGCACACCCGGGGGTGGTGGTGGTGGGGGGCCGGCGCCCTTCGCACCCAGTGTCCTGGGGTAGGGGTGGGGGGGGGGCTGCCCCCTTGCACACCCGGGGGTGGTGGTGGTGGGGGGCCGGCGCCCTTCGCACCCAGTGTCCTGGGGTAGGGGTGGGGGGGGGCTGCCCCCTTGCACACCCGGGGGTGGTGGTGGTGGGGGGAAACGCAGCCGTTCCGCCGCGGGTTCGGCCCCGTGCTGTCTCCGTGGAGTCTGCACGTTCCGGCTCTGCTCGGCGATTTCTGCATCGTCCATTCCCCTGTCGCAACCCGAGGGGAGGGCGGGGGAAGAACTTTGGTCGCTTGAAATTGCCCCCAGCGTGCGGGTGAGGATCACAGTCACCCTGCACCTGTCGTGAAATCTGTTGTCTTTGCGGCAGCTGTACAATACATGGTAATATAGGAAAAAGCGGTGTAATGCAGTACATATCACCATATGTGTGTGTATATATGTTTATGTGTGTGTTTATAGATATTTATTCATACTTAAATACAGTAGTGTGAGAATAGAAATTATAAAAGTAGCGAGGCAGTGTTCATGGGTCCAGTGTCCATTCAGAAATCTGATGGCAGAGGGGAAGAAGCTGTTCCTGAATCGTTGAGTGTGTGTCTTCAGGCTCCTGTACCCCCTCCCTGATGGCAGAGGGGAAGAAGCTGTTCCTGAATCGTTGAGTGTGTGTCTTCAGGCTTCTGTACCTCCTCCCTGATGGCAGAGGGGAAGAAGCTGTTCCTGAATCGTTGAGTGTGTGTCTTCAGGCTCCTGTACCTCCTCCCTGATGGCAGAGGGGAAGAAGCTGTTCCTGAATCGTTGAGTGTGTGTCTTCAGGCTCCTGTACCTCCTCCCTGATGGCAGAGGGGAAGAAGCTGTTCCTGAATCGCTGAGTGAGTGTCTTCAGGCTCCTGTACCTCCTCCCTGACGGCAGAGGGGAAGAGGCTGTTCCTGAATCGTTGAGTGTGTGTCTTCAGGCTCCTGTACCTCCACCCTGATGGCAGAGGGGAAGAAGCTGTTCCTGAATCGTTGAGTGTGTGTCTTCAGGCTCCTGTACCTCCTCCCTGATGGCGGAGGGGAAGAAGCTGTTCCTGAATCGCTGAGTGAGTGTCTTCAGGCTCCTGTACCCCCTGCCTGATGGTAGCAACGAGAAGAGGGCACGCCCTGGGTGATGGGGGTCCTTTAATGACGGATGCTGCCTTTTGAAGATGTTCCAGACGCGGGGGAGGTCGGTGTCCCACGATGGAGCTGGCAGAGTTTACAACTTTCTGCAGCTTATTTTAATCCTGCGTCCTCCCACACCAGACCCGTTAGAATGCTTTCCACGGTCCAGCTGCAGAAATCTCCGCGAGTCTTTTGGTGACTCCTCATGGGATACAGCCACCGTCGTGTCTTCTTTGTAACGCTGGGCCCAGGGAAGATCCTCAGAGATGTTGACACCCAGTAACTTGAAGCTGCTCACTCCTCCTGAGCAATGAGCAATGTCTGTGCTCCATTTGACGAGACCCCGGTGGTGGCTGGTTATTCATCAGTCCCCCAGCCCGGGGGAAGGAGCTGTTCCCCAGTCTGACAGTCCCAGTCCTGATGCTCCTGTACCTCCTCCCTGACGGCGGCGGGTCAGAGAGATTGTGGGATGGATGGGGGTGACGAGACCCCGGTGGTGGCCGGTTATTCATCAGTCCCCCAGCCCGGGGGAAGGAGCTGTTCCCCAGTCTGACAGTCCCAGTCCTGATGCTCCCGTACCTCTGTCCTGACGGTGGTGGGTCAGAGGGATTGTGGGATGGGTGGGGGGTGACGAGACCCCGGTGGTGGCCGGGGATTCGTTAGTCCCCCAGCCTGAGGGAAGGAGCTGTTCCCCAGTCTGACAGACCCATACTGATGCTCCCGTACCTCCTCCCTGACAGCGGTGGGTCAGAGAGATTGTGGGATGGGTGGGGGTGACGAGACCTCTGTGGTGGCCGGGGATTCATTAGTCCCCCAGCCTGAGGGAAGGAGCTGTTCCCCAGTCTGACAGATCCAGTCCTGATGCTCCCGTACCTCCTCCCTACATCTCAACAATGCTGTGGGCCCATTCAGATAAAACACTCCCAGTAAGTGTCCCGCGTAGGGGGAGGAGGACCCTGAAGACCCTTTAGGCTGGTTTTACTGTCCTCTGCAGGTTCTTGAGGCCCGATGCCTGGCAGATTCCCTACCACACAGTGACACAGGCCGGACGGGACAGTCTCCTCGGTCCTCCCGCAGGAAGTTGTTAGAATGGGGACGGGGAGACTTCCTTCCATACGCCTCAATCTCCTCAGTAAGGGTAGACCCTGCTCTATTTTCTTCACCAATGAGGAAGTGTTGGGGGGCCCCTGACGTGCACACCGGGGAGCTCTGTGTTCCCCTCTCTCTCTCTCCACGGCAGGGCCGTCGATCCTTCTGTCTTGCCCACGTGGACGTCGCGTCCTCGCACCGCTGGACGGGGCCTCTCCGCCCGCCACTGTGGCTGACGGGGGCGGGGGGAGGCCGGCCGGCCCGGTAAAAGTGGTTTGAGGGATGAGTCAGCAGCCCGTATCGCAGCTGGGGGGCGGGGGGGGGCCCCCAACTCGGTGATGCCTTTAGGACTGGGATAGGTGTCGCTGACAAAACGCTCCCAGATCCGGTTACAGGGAGGGGCTTTGGGAGCCCCAGTGAGAACAGTTTACCCACCAGCCCCCTCAGGGGTTACCACCGTGTTCACCGACCGGCTCGATGACGTATCAGGCGTTGCTTTTTTTTCAAGTGGGACGTGACGGAGTGGTGTGGGGGTAGGGGGATGAGGCTACGGTCTCGTCGGTGGGGCCTGTTTGAAAACAGTCCACTGTAGCTGGAAGGTAGGGTCCCTCACCGGCCGCTCAATGGTTGTTGAGGTCAGTGTCACTGGAAGCCATAGAATGGGTGCAGAGGAGATTTACCAGGATGTTGCCTGGATTGGGGAACGCGCCTTATGAGAATAGGTTGAGTGAACTCGGCCTTTTCTCCTCAGAGTGACGGAGGATGAGAGGTGATCTGATAGAGGTGTACAAGATGATGAGAGGCATTGATCGTGTGGATAGTCAGAGGCTTTTTCCCCAGGGCTGAAATGGTTGCCACAAAAGGACACAGGTTTAAGGTGCTGGAGAGTAGGTACAGAGGAGATGTCAGGGGTAAGTTTTTTACTCAGAGAGTGGTGAGTGTGTGGAATGGGCTGCCGGTGACGGTGGTGGAGGTGGATACGATAGGGTCTTTCAAGAGACTCCTGGATGGGTACGTGGAGTTTAGAAAGATAGAGGGTTATGGGTAAGTCGATGTAATTTCTAAGGTGGGGACATGTTCGGCACAGCTTTGTGGGCCGAAGGGCCTGTATTGTGCTGTAGGTTTTCTCTGTGTTCCCCCACTTCCTCTCCAGTCCTGTTGAGGGTTCTCGGCCCGAAACGCAAGTTGTTGTTTATTTTCTTCCACAGACGCTGCCTGATGTGCCGAGTTCCTCCAGCATTTTCTGTGTGTGTGTGTGTGTGTGTGAGAGAGGATGAACGTGTTACTACGGGGGCAAGAGAGGGTTTCTCACGGAGAGCTATTTGTGGGTGGGGATGTTTCTCTGACAGCACGGTGGAGGCAGTTTCAACAGGAACTTCACCTTGGCAGGGACAATGGAATTCACTGGATTAATCTACCCACGATGGGGTTTTGCAAGACAAGCACCTATAAATCTTCAGTGTCTGTAATCTTACCCCACTTCCCCTGAAAATACTAACCTTCAAAAAGAACACAGAAATCTAAAGCACGTTACAGGCCCTTCGGCCCATAATGTTGTGCTAACCATGAGACCTGCTCTAGAAATGCCTAGAATTTCCCTACCCTATAGCCCTCTATTTTTCTGAGCTCCATGTATCTATCTAAGAGTCTCTTAAAAGACCCTATCATATCCTCCTCCACCGCCGTTGCTGGCAGCCCATTCCACACACTCACCACTCTCTGTGTAAAAAACTTACCCCTGACATCTCCTCTGTACCCTCTCCCCAGCACCTTAAACCTGTGTCCACTTGTGGCAACCATTTCAGCCCTGGGAAAAAGCCTCTGACTATCCACATGATCAATGCCTCTCATCATCTTGTACACCTCTATCAGATCACCTCTCATCCTCCGTCACTCCGAGGAGAAAAGGCCAAGTTCACTCAACCTATTCCCATAAGGCATGCTCCCCAATCCAGGCAACGTCCTTGTAAATCTCCTCTGCACCCTTTCTATGGTTTCCACGTCCTTCCTGTAGTGAGGCGACCAGAACTGAGCACAGTACTCCAAGTGGGGTCTGACCAGGGTCCTATGTAGCTGCAACATTACCTCTCGGCTCCTAAACTCAATCCCACTATGGATGAAGGCCAATACACTGTATGCCTTCTTAATCACAGAGTCAACCTGCACAGCAGCTTTGAGTGTCCTGTGGACTCGGACCCCAAGATCTCTCAGATCCTTCACACTGCCAACGAGTCTTAGCTTTAATATTACATTCATCCTTTGAAGGATCCAGGGAAGGAAAGAGTTAATAGTTGAGGAGAGTTTGATGGCTCTGGGCCTGAACTCACTGGAGTTTAGAAGAATGAGGGGTATTGAAGAATTGAAACCTATCAAATATTGAAAGGCCAAAGGAGAGTGAAGAAGATGTTTCCTATAGTGGGGGAGTCTAGGACCAGAGGACACAGATACAGTGGATATGGAGAGGATGTTTCCTTTAGTGGGGGAGTCTAGGACCAGAGGACACAGATAGAGTGGATGTGGAGAGGATGTTTCCTATATTGGGGGAGTCTGGGACCAGAGGACACAGATAGAGTGGTTGTTGGGAGGATGTTTCCTATAGTGGGGGAGTCTAGGACCAGAGGACACAGATAGAGTGAATGAGGAGAGGATGTTTCCTATAGTGGGGGAGTCTAGGACCAGAGGACACAGATAGAGTGGATGTGGAGAGGATGTTTCCTATAGTGGGGGAGTCTAGGACCAGAGGACACAGATAGAGTGAATGAGGAGAGGATGTTTCCTATAGTGGATCAAGCGGACAGCCAGAGAAGGGAAGGGGAAGGGGGAAAGATGTCTGATACGAGGGGGGCATAATTTTAAGGATGATTGGAAGAAAGTGCAGGGGGGATGTCAGAGGCACAGAGAGTGGTGGGTGTGTGGAACACCCTGCCAGGGACTGATGCTGGAGTTGATACCTGGGCCCTCCTAATGAAAAGTAGCCGCTGGTGGGCTGCCTTCTCAGTCCCATCGATATGTTGGACCAACGGGAGGTCTTCGGAGAGCTCAGCAACTTGAAGCTAATCCCTCGGTGAGGACTGGCGCGCGTTCCCTCAACTTCCCCTTCCTGGAGTCCGCAGTCACTCCCTTACTGGCGTTGCGAGCGAGGTTTTTAGTAGCAAAGTAAGACAGCCGACAGATCTGTCTCGCTCCTGCATGCCTCCTCGCTATCCCCTGGACTTCTGCCAACAACCGTCGTGTCGTCGCGGATTTACTGGTGGGGGGGAGGGGGTTCCCAAACATTTTTTTTATATATATACCGGGGACCAATATCAGTGGCCACCCCCGGTTGGGACCGCCTGGTGTGGAGAGAGTGGAGCGTGGGCTCGGCACGCATCCTCGAGGTTTGCCGGCGTTGGTTGTCGGCGAGACCGAGACGTTGGTTTCCCATCTGCACTCCTGATGAGGAAGTGAAGGAACCAGATGCAGAGAGATGTAGGTTCCCTGGGCCTTGTGCAGGTTCCCCGGGCCTTGTGCGGGTTCCCCGGGCCTTGTGCGGGTTCCCCGGGCCTTGTGCGGGTTCCCCGGGCCTTGTGCGGGTTCCCCGGGCCTTGTGCGGGTTCCCCGGGCCTTGTGCGGGTTCCCCGGGCCTTGTGCGGGTTCCCCGGGCCTTGTGCGGGTTCCCCGGGCCTTGTGCAGTTTCAGGCTTTTGGACATTGGAGACTGGTACTGACCGCTAAAGCTGTCATCAATATCTAGCAGCCGGACGTTGGTACTGCAGTTGCCACCGGTGGCCCAAGGCTAGGCACCATTAGATTTCCAGCAAGAGACTGCGGTTAACGTAACGTTGTTGCAGCCTGCAGGAAGCTTGAATGTTCTCCCCCGTGACCGGGTGCTCCGAATATTGTCCCGTAGTCCACAGGCATCCGGGTTAGTAGGACAACCGGTCGTCGTAACTTGCCCCGTGATTCGGGCTCGGGTTAAGCCGGTGGGTTGCCGGGCGGGGCAGATTACAACGGGGCCCGATGGGGCCGCGTCTCAAAATAAGCAACGTGGGGAGAGGAAGCTCTCCGCCAACCATCTGGCTGAAGGTGGGATTGGCTGTGCGGGCCGCAGGCCCACTCTCTCCGGTGCTATTCCGCGGCCCCGCAGCGACTTGGACAATAGACAGTAGGTGCAGGAGTAGGCCATTCGGCCCTTCTAGCCAGCACCATCATTTACTGTGATCATGGCTGATCGTACACAATCAGTACCCCGTTCCTGCCCTCTCCCCATATCCCTTGACCCCGCTATCTATAAGAGCTCTATCTAACTCTCTCTTGAATGCATCCAGAGACTTAGCCTCCACTGCCTTCTGGGGCAGAGCATTCCACATATCCACCACTCTCTGGGTGAAAAAGTTTTTCCGCATCTCTGTTCTAAATGGCCTACCCCTTATTCTTAAACTGTGGCCTCCAGTTCTGGACTCACCCATCAGCGGGAACATGCTTCCTGCCTCCAGCGTGTCCAATCCCTTAATAATCTTATATGTCTCAATCAGATTCCCTCTCATCCTTCTAAATTCCAGTGTATACAAACCCAGTCGCTCCAATCTTTCAACATATGACAGTCCTGCCATTCCGGGAATTAACCTTGTGAACCTGCGCCGCACTCCCTCAATAGCCAGAATGTCCTTCCTCAAATTTGGAGACCAGAACTGCACACAATACTCCCGGTGGGGTCTCACCAGGGCCCTGTACAACTGCAGAAGGACCTCTTTGCTCCTGTACTCAATTTCTCTTGTTATAAAGGCCAGCATGCCATTAGCTTTCTTCACTGCCTGCTTGCACACGTTCGAAAATAACACCTTCAGTCCTGTGTGCAACCTTTCTGATTTTGTCCACCTTTTATGTTGCAACTCATCCTGCTGGCTGCAATTTTGCCCCGTCAGCAGTCCTCTTCTCACTCCAGGTTGCCTCTGTTTGTAAACCAACCACCTCATCTCCAGCACAGTCATCCGCCTTTCCTACGACACTTCTTGCAGACAGCTCAGGACACCAGCTCAACCTTTCAACTCCGAACCTTGTCTGAGATCTGACCAACATCCATCTCCACATCCCCTCCGCTAACTGTTCCCATCCCCCTGTAACTCTAGTTTAAACCCCACCGTGCAGCATGAACAAACCTTCCCACCCTCCAGTTCAGGTGCAAACCGTCCCTTCCGTACAAGACCCACCCTCCCTGGAAGAGGGACCGATGATCCCTCATGTCCTCCCTCCTCCGGAAAATCCTTAGCAACATTCCACCCTGAAGGTGGAATCTCATGTGGACAGGGTGGTGAAGAAAGCTTTTGGTATGCTGGCCTTTATAAATCAGAGCATTGAGTGCAGGAGTTGGGATGTGATGTTAAAATTGTACAAGGCATTGGTGAGGCCGAATTTGGAGTATTGTGTACGGTTCTGGTCACCGAATTATAGGAAAGATGTCAACAAAATAGAGAGAGTACAGAGAAGATTTGCTAGAATGTTACCTGGGTCTCAGCACCTAAGTTACAGAGGAAGGTTGAACAATTTAGGTCTTTATTCTTTGGAGCGTAGAAGGTTGAGGGGGGATTTGATAGAGGTATTTAAAATTACGAGAGGGATAGATAGAGTTGACGTGGATAGGCTTTTTCCATTGAGAGTAGGGGAGATTCAAACAAAAGGGCATGAGTTGAGACTTAGGGGGCAAAAGGTTAAGGGGGAATTTCTTTACTCAGAGAGTGGTGGCTGTGTGGAACGAGCTTCCAGTAGAAGTGGTAGAGGCAGGTTCGATATTGTCATTTAAAGTAAAATTGGGTAGGTATATGGACAGGAAAGGAATGGAGGGTTATGGGCTGAGTGCTGGTCAGTGGGACTAGGTGAGATTAAGACTTCGGCACGGACTAGACGGGCCGAGATGGCCTGTTTCCGTGCTGTAATTGTTGTATTAAACTGTATAATCTTCCTAGCTCTGGCCTCGCTGGCACGTGGCACGGGCAGCAATCCTGAGATCACAACCCTGGAGACTCCCCCACTATATGAGACATCCTCTCCACATCCACTCTATCTGTGTCCTCTGGTCCTAGACTCCCCCCACTATAGGAAACATCCTCTCCACATCCACTCTATCTGTGTCCTCTGGTCCTAGACTCCCCCGCTATAGGAAACATCCTCTCCACATCCACTCTGTCTCTGTCCTCTGGTCCTAGACTCCCCCGCTATAGGAAACATCCTCTCCACATCCACTCTGTCTCTGTCCTCTGGTCCTAGACTCCACCACTATAGGAAACATCCTCTCCACATCCACTCTATCTGTGTCCTCTGGTCCTAGACTCCCCCGCTATAGGAAACATCCTCTCCACATCCACTCTGTCTCTGTCCTCTGGTCCTAGACTCCACCACTATAGGAAACATCCTCTCCACATCCACTCTATCTGTGCCCTCTGGTCCTAGACTCCCCCCCCTATAGGAAACATCCTCTCCACATCCACTCTATCTGTGTCCTCTGGTCCTAGACTCCCCCACTACAGGAAACATCCTCTCCACATCCACTCTATCCGTGTCCTCTGGTCCTAGACTCCCCCACTACAGGAAACATCCTTCACATCCACTCTATCTGTGTCCTCTGGTCCTAGACTCCCCCACTACAGGAAACATCCCCTCCACATCCACTCTATCTGTGTCCTCTGGTTCTAGACTCCCCCACAATTGAAAACATCCTCTCCACATCCACTCTATCTGTGTCCTCTGGTCCTAGACTCCCCCACTACAGGAAACATCCTCTCCACATCCACTCTATCTGTGTCCTCTGGTTCTAGACTCCCCCACTATTGAAAACATCCTCTCCACATCCACTCTATCTGTGTCCTCTGGTTCTAGACTCCCCCACTATTGAAAACATCCTCTCCACATCCACTCTATCTGTGTCCTCTGGTTCTAGACTCCCCCACTATTGAAAACATCCTCTCCACATCCACTCTATCTGTGCCCTCTGGTCATAGACTCCCCCACCATGGGAAACATCCTTTCCACATCTACTCTGTCTAGGCCTTCCAACGTTCGAAAGTTTTCAATGAGATTCCCCCTCATCCTTCTGAATTCCAGCGAGTACAGGCCCAGAACCATCAAACGTTCCTCGTATGATAACCCTTTCATTCCTGGAATCATCCTTGTCAACCTCCCCTGGACCCTGTCCAATGCCAGCACATCTCTTCTAAGATGAGGGGCCCAAAACTATTCACAATACTCAAGCTGAGGCCTCACCAGTGCCTTATAAAGCCTCAGCGTCACATCCCTGCTCTTGTATTCTAGACCTCTTGAAATGAATCCTCACCACCGACTCAACCTTTAGTTACCCTTTAGGGTGTTCTGCACAAGGACTCCCAAGTCCCTCTGCATCTCAGATTCCTGGATTTTCTCCCTGTTTAGAAAATAGTCCGCACATTTATTTCTACAACCAAAGTGCATGACCGTGCATTTTCCAATGTTGTATTTCATTTGCCACTTTCGTGCCCTTTCTCCTAATCTGTCGAAATCCTTCTGCATCCTACCTGTTTCCACAACACTGCCTGCCTCTCCACTAATCTTCATGACATCTGCAAACTTGGCAACAAAGCCATCTGTTCCATCATCTAAATCATTGATACACAGCATAAAAAGAAGTGGCCCCAACACCGACCCCTGTGGAACACCACTAGTCACTGGCAGCCAACCAGAAAAGGATCCTTTCATTCCCACTCCCTGCCTCCTACCAATCAGCCAATGCTCTAACCACGTCAGTAACTTCCCTGGTAACTTGTCAACGGCCTTCTGAAAGTCCAAATATACAACATCCACTGCATCCCCTTTAATCTGTAATCTGCTCAAAGAATTCCCACAGATTCATCAGGCAGGATTTTCCCTGAGGGAAACCACACTGTCTTTGTATTATCTTGTCCCGTGTCACCAATTATTCCATCACCTCATCCTTAACAAAGGACACTAACATCTTCCCAGCCAGAGGTCAGGCTAGCTGGTCTATAATTTCCTTTCTGCTGCCTTCCTCCTTTCTTAAAGAGTGGAGTGCATTTGCAATTTTCCAGTCCTCTGGCACCATGCCGGAGTCCAATGATTTTTGAAAGATCATTTCTAATGCCTCCACAATCTCTAACGCTACCTCTTTCGGAACCCTAGGGTGCAGTTCCTCTGGTCCGTGGGACTTGTGAACCTTTAGGTCTTTCAGCTTTCTGAGCACCTTCTCCCTTGTCACAGTAACTGCCCCCACTTCTCTTCCCTCACACACTACAACATCAGGCACACTGCTAGCGTCTTCCACAGTGAAGACTGATGCAAAATGCTCATTAACTTCATCAGCCATCTCCTTGTCCCGTTATTATTTCTCCAGCCTCATTTTCTAGCGGTCCGATGTCCACTCTCATTTCTCTTTTATTTTTAACATGCTTGAAAAAACTTTTACTGTCCACTTTGATATCATTTGCTGGCTAGCTTTCATATGTCATCGTTTCCCTTCTGATGATTTTTTTCTTTTAGCTGCTCTCTGTACATTTTTAAAAGCTTCTCAATCTTCTATATTCTCACTAACGTTGCTTTGTTGTATGCCCTCTCTTTCGCTTTTACATTAGCTTTGACTTCCCTTGTCAACCGTTGTTGTACTATTTTACCATTTGAGTATTGCTTCATTTTTGGAATACACATGTCCTGCACCTTCCTCATTTTCCCCCAGAAACACACACTGATTGTGGATGATCAGCCATGATCACAGTGAATGGCGGTGCTGGCTCAAAGGGGCCGAGTGGCCTACTCCTGCAGCTATTGTCTGTTGTGCAGTATATGGAATCGGGTGGTTGATTACAGATTGGCTGCGGGCATCACTGAATCGTGGCCGAAGGACGATTATAGCCGGGGAGCTTAACGTCCAAGGATACACGTTGCATCGAAAGGACAGGCAGAGAGGGTGGCTTGCTCTGTTGGATTTTTTACAAAAAAGATCAGGTCATAAGAAAGAGGTGACGTAGTGTCGGGAGGAGTGGAATCGTTGTGGATGGAACAGCAAGGGGCGAAGGACCCTGGTGGAAGTTCTGTAACGGTGAGGATGTGGTATAGGTTACAATGGGTGATAGAAAATGTACACCAAAATGGCAGGGGGTATTTTGGTGTGCCGGTGGGTCGGGAAAATCAGATTGGTGCTGGATTCTCGGAGGGGGGACATCTAGAGTGCCTACAAGAGTGCTTTTTGGAGCAGCTCCTGGTTGAGCCCACAAGGGGATCAGCTATTCTGGAACAGAAACATGGAAAACCTACTGCACCATACAGGCCCTTCGGCCCACAAAGTGGTGCCGGACATGTCCCTACCTTAGAAATTACTAGGCTTACCTTAAGCCCTCTATTTTTCTGAGCTCCATGTATCTATCTAAGAGTCTCTTAAAAGACCCCATCGTATCCGCCTCCACCACCGTCACCGGCAGCCCATTCCACACACCGACCACTCTCTGTGTAGAAAACTCACCCCTGACATCCCCTCTGTACCTACTCCCCAGCACCTTAAACCTGTATCCTCTTGTGGCAATCATTTCAGCCCTGGGGAAAAGCCTCTGACTATCCCACACGATCAATGCCTCTCATCATCTTGTACACCTCTATCAGGTCACCTCTCATCCTCCATCAAAAGGCCGAGTTCACTCAACCTATTCTCATAAGGCACGCTCCCCAATCCAGGCAACATCCTCATAAATCTCCTCTGCACCCTTTCTATGGTTTCCACATCCTTCCTGCAGTGAGGTGACTAGAACTGAGCACAGTACTCCAAGTGGGGTCTGACCAGGGTCCTATACAGCTGCAACATGACCTCTCGGCTCCTAAACTCAATCCCATGATTGATGAAGGCCAGTACACCGTACGCCTTCTTAACCACAGAGTCAACCTGCGCAGCAGCTTTGAGTGTCCTATGGACTCGGACCCCAAGATCCCTCTGATCCTCCACACTGCCAAGAGTCTTACCATTAATACAATATTCTGCCATCATATTTGACCCACCAAAACAAACCACCTCACACTTATCTGGGTTGAACTCCATCTGCCACTTCTCAGCCCAGTTTTGCATCCTATCAATGTCCCGCTGTAACCTCTGACAGCCCTCCACACTATCCACAACACCTCCAACCTTTGTGTCATCAGCAAACTTACTAACCCATCCCTCCACTTCCTCATCCAGGTCATTTATAAAAATCACGAAGAGTAAGGGTCCCAGAACAGATCCCTGAGGCACCCCACTGGTGACCGACCTCCATGCAGAATATGACCCGTCTACAACCACTCTTTGCCTTCTGTGGGCAAGCCAGTTCTAGATCCACAAAGCAATGTTCCCTTGGATCCCATGCCCCCTTACTTTCTCAATCTGCCTTGCATGAGGTACCTTATCAAATGCCTTGCTGAAATCCATATACACTACATCTACGGCTCTTCCTTCATCAATGTGTTTAGTCACATCCTCAAAAAATTTACGTGTCTCGTAAGGCACGACCTGCCCTTTACAAAGCCATGCTGGCAGCTCCAAATTATATTATACCTCTCCAAATGTTCATAAATCCTGCCTCTCAGGATCTTCTCCATCAACTTACCAATCACTGAGGTAAGACTCACTGGTCTATAATTTCCTGGGCTATCTCTACTCCGTTTCTTGAATAAAACATCCGCAACCCTCCAATCCTTGGGAACCTCTCTTGTCCCCATTTATGATGCAAAGATCATCGCCAGAGGCTCAGCAATCTCCTCCCTCACCTCCCACAGTAGCCTGGGGTACATTTAGTCCGGTCCCGGTGACTGATCCAACTTGATGCTTTCCAAAAGCTCCAGCACATCCTCTTTCTTAATATCTGCATGCTCCAGCTTTTCAGTCTGCTGCAAGTCATCACTACAATCACTCAGATCCTTTTCCATAGTGAATACTGAAGTAAAATATTCATTAAGTACCTCTGCTATTTCCTGTGGTTCCATACACACTTTTCCACTGTCACATTTGATTGGTTCTATTCTTTCATGTCTTATCCTTTTGCTCTTCACATACTCGTAGAATGCCTTGGGGTTTTCCTTAATCCTGCCCGCCAAGGCCTTCTCATGGCCCCTTCTGGCCCTCCTAATTTCATTCTTAAACTCCTTCCTGCTAGCCTTATAATCTTCTAGATCTCGAACATTTCCTAGCTCTCTGAACCTTTTGTAAGCTTTTCTTCTTGACTAGATTTATTACAGCCTTTGTACACCACAGTTCCTGTACCCTACCATAACTTCCCTGTCTCATTGGAACATAGGCAGAACTCCACACAAATATCCCCTGACTATTTGCACATTTCTTCCGTACTTTTCCCTGAGAACATCTGTTTCCAATTTGAGCCTCCAATTTCCTGCCTGATAGCCTCATAATTCCCCTTAGTCCAATTAAATGCTTTTCTAACTTGTCTGTTCCTATCCCTCTCCAATGCCATTGTAATGGAGATAGAATTATGATCACTATCTCCAAAATGCTCTCTCACTGAGAGATCTGACACCTGACCAGGTTCATTTCCCAATACCAGATCAAGTACAGCCTCTCCTCTTGTAGGCTTATCTACATATTGTGTCAAGAAACCTTCCTGAACACACCTAACAAACTCCACCTCATCTAAACCCCTCACTCTAGGGAGATGCCAATCGATATAGGGGAAATTAAAATCTCCCATCACTAAAAACACTTATTATTACACCTTTGCAGGATCTGTTTCCCTATCTGCTCCTTGATATCCCTGTTACTATTGGGTGGCCTATAAAAAACACCCAGTAGAGTTCTTGACCCCTTCCTGTTCCTAACCTCCACCCACAGAGACTCTATAGACAATCCCTCCATGGCGTCCACCTTTTCTGCAGCTGTGACACTATCTCTGATCAACGGTGCCACGCCCCCAACTCTTTTGCCTCCCTCCCTGTCCTTTCTGAAACATCTAAAACCCGGCTCTTGAAGTAACCATTCCTGCCCCTGAGCCATCCAAGTCTCTGTAAAGGCCACCACATCATATCTCCATGTGCTGATCCATGCTCTAAGCTCATCTGCTTTGTTCACAACACTCCTTGCATTACAATAGACGCATCCCTTCTCTATCACCTGCCTATCCTCCCTCTCGCGCTGTCTACAAGCTTTCTCTGTTTGTGAGCCAACCTCCTCTTCCCCAGTCTCCTCTTCAGTGGAATGAATCAGAATGGTTCAGAGAACTTTAAGGTAAAGGAACTCTTGGTGATCGTAATATGGTCAGATTCACCCTGAAATTTGAGAAGAAGTTGCTAAAGTCAGATGCATCAGAGTAAATGGAATTACAGAGGCATGAGCGAGGAATTGATGGGGAAAAAAAAGTACTGTCAGGGATGACAGCAAAGCAGCAACGGCTGGAATTTTACTGAAGCAATTCGGAAGGCACAGGGTTTATACATCCCAAAGAGGAAGAATTATTCTGAAGGGAAGATGACCGTGGCTAACGAGAGAAAAGCCAAAGAGAAGGCATATAATAGAGATAAAAATCAGTAGAAAGTTAGAAACCAACTTAAAAACGTCATTACTTGGGTAAAGATGGAATACACAAGAGAGCTAGATATTAAAGTGGATACCAAAAGTTTCTTCAAATACATAAAAGGGAAGGGAGAGTGGAAAATGGTGCCGGAGAGGTAGTAATGGGGGGAAAGCTGAACAAGTATTTTGCGTCGGCCTTCACTGTGGAAGACTGTAGCAGTATGGTGGAATTCAAGTTAGGTCTTTATTCTTTGGAGTGTAGAAGGTTGTGGGGGGGGGACTTGATAGAGGTATTTAAAATTATGAGGGGGATAGATAGAGTTGACGTGGATAGGCTTTTTCCATTGAGAGCAGGGGAGATTCAAACAAGAGGACATGAGTTGAGAGTTAGGGGGCAAAAGTTTAAGGGTAACACGAGGGGGAATTTCTTTACTCAGAGAGTGGTGGCTGTGTGGAACGAGCTTCCAGTAGAAGTGGTAGAGGCAGGTTCGGTATTGTCATTCAAAGTAAAATCGGATAGGTATACGGACAGGAAAGGAACGGAGGGTTACGGGCTGTGTGCGGGTCGGTGGGACTAGGTGAGAGTGAGCGTTCGGCAGGGACGAGAAGGGCCTAGATGGCCTGTTAACGAGCTGTGATTGTTACGTGGTTGTATATGGAAGTTCCAGGTATCAGGGGTCATGAAGTGGGTGAAGTTACCATTACTAGGGAGAAGGTTCATGGGAAACTGAAGGTCAATAAGTCACCTAGACCAGATGGCAAACACCCCAGAGTCCTGAAAGAGGTAGCTGAAGAGATTTTTCAAGAACCGCTAGATTCAGGATCCAAACACTTTATTGTCACTCTAACCGTTCGTCAGCTCTGCAGGGCAGAATGAGACCGCGTTTCCCAGGAGCAGTGCAATCATAACATAACAAATGCAACACTAAATAATAAACACAACAATAAATAGTAAAACAACAACAGCCACGTGACGGTTAAAATCAGGTTGTAAGTGTCCAGTGCAAGTTAAAAGTGCCCAGAGAAGAGTCAGATAGAGCAGCGATTTAGCAGTCTGACTGCCCGTGGGAGGAAGCTGTTTAGTAGCCTTGTGGTTGTAGTTTTGATGCTCCTGTAACGTTTACCTGATGGCAGAGGAACAAACAGAGGGTGTGAGGGGTCTTCAATGATGTACCGTGTCTTCTGGAGGCATCGACTCTGAAAGAGGTCTTGGACAGAAGGTAGGGAGACCCCAATAACCTTCTCTGCTCCCCTAACCACCCTCTGCAAGGCTTTTTTGTCGGCAGCACTGCAGCTGGAGTACCAGGTCAGCACACTCACAGCCACGCCTCTTGAGATGTTAAGATTCTGGAATGGTTCTGGAAAACTGGAAGACAGCAACGTCACTTCGCTCTTCAAGGAGGGAGAGAGGCAGAAGAAATGAAATTGTTGGCCTCTTCGTCTGACTTCAATGGTTGGGAAGATGTTGGCGTTGATTATTAAGGACGAGGTCTCAGGGTGATTAAGTAGTCTACAGTCAGCATGTTATCCTCAATGGAAAATCCTGCCTGACAGATCTTTTGGACTTGTATGAAGAAATATCAAGCATGACAAAGGAGAATTAGTTGATGTTGCATATTTGAATTTTCAGAAGGCCTTTGACAAGGTGCCACTCATCAGATTGATATTCAGATTATTTGTCATTTAGAAACCACAAATGCAACGCAGTTAAAAAATGAGACAACGTTCCTCCGGAATGATATCACAAAAGCACACGACAAAACAGACTACACCAGAAAATCCACGTAACGTTTGGCAATCCCTGATCCAGAGTCCGGAGAGGCTGCTGCGTATTAATATCGCGCTACCGTCTAGCGCGTTCCCCGGAAAGAAGCTCCAAACCCACCAGACAGAACAAGACGACCCAGACACACCAAGTCAGGAGACCAACTCTACCACCCAACAAACCAAAAACTGAAGCTACAAGACCTACACAAAACCACACAGTTACAACAGTGCAAACACTACCATAATTGATTAACAAAAACGGACTATGGGCACAGTGAAAATAATCCAAAGATGTTAAAGGACTGTAAGTTCAAAAGAAATCACCACACAGTTTCCACAAGTCCCCGGAGTCCCGATAGACTCGTCATCCCACACAGGCAGCAGAAGGGAATACCCCGGCTAAGGACTTCCACGGCTCCGCCCGACTCAGCCTCGCAGACGCAGCGCACAATGAAAGCTCCGTCGAAACCAGCCTCGTTGACGCAGCACACAACCTGACCACAGCGGACTCCGAGCCCGTCGAGCCTCCGAGCCTCCGACCATCCCCTCCGGCACAGCCTCTCCGAGCACCATCGTCTGCCGAGCGTATTAAGACGGCCCCGCCAACGGCCACCGGCAACGCGACCCCGAGGACTGGGGGCCTGTCCTTCCCAGCAGAGACCCGGGACCTCACAGCAGCAGCAGCAACGAAGAGGGTCTTCCTGGAGATTTCCCGATGTTCCTCCGTGCGCCCACGTCCGTTTCCAATCGATTACGATTGCGCACAGCCACCCCGCTTCACAAACAACAGGTCATCAGCTCCGGAGTGGCCGCTGCAAGCCGTGTCGCGCCGCCGTCTTGGATGAGCCAGCGGTATGACAGGAAAGATACTAACATGGATGAAGCATTGGCTGATTGACAGGAGGGAAAGGGTGGGAATAAAGGGAGCCTTCTCTGGCCGGCTGCCGGTGACGAGTGAAGTTCCAGAGGGGTCTGTGTTGGGGCCAACTCTTGTTACGTTGTATGTCAATGATTTAAATGATGGAATCGATGGCTTTGTTGCAAAGTTTGCAGTGGCGATGAAGATAGGTGGGGCACGTAGGTTTGAGGCTACCGAGGGAGTTAGATCAGGAGAATGGGCACAGAAATGACGGGTGGACCAGGGTACAGGGAAGTGCACTTTGTAGGAGAAATGAAAGGGTAGGCTATTGTCTAAATGGGGAGAAAATGCGAATTACTGGGTGCAGAGGGACTTGGGAATGCCTGTGCAGGATTCCCTGAAGGTTAATTTGCAGGTTGAATCTGTGGTGAGGAAGGCAAATGGGATGTTTCGAGTGGACTAGAATATAAAAGCAAGGGTGTAATGTCGAGACTTCATAAAGCACTGGTGAGGCCTCGCTGGGGGTATTGCGAGCAGTTTTGGGCCCGTTATCTTGAAAAGGAGGTGCGGAAACTGGAGACAGTTCCAGGGAAGTTCACAAAAATGGCTCCAACATTAAACGGCTTGTCGTATGAAGAGCGTTTGACGGCTCTGGGCCTGTATTCACTGGAATTCAGAAGAATCAGGGGTGACC
Source organism: Hypanus sabinus (assembly GCF_030144855.1). NCBI lineage: Eukaryota > Metazoa > Chordata > Chondrichthyes > Myliobatiformes > Dasyatidae > Hypanus > Hypanus sabinus. The sequence goes on along the minus strand of NW_026778976.1, from coordinate 873,760 downwards.
TCGTTGAAACGTATTGAAAGGTGAATGGCCTTGGTAGAGTGCATGTGGAGAGGATGTTTCCTGTAGTGGGGGAGTCTAGGACCAGAGGACACAGATAGAGTGGATGTGGAGAGGATGTTTCCTATAGTGTGGGAGTCTAGGACCAGAGGACACAGATAGAGTGGATGTGGAGAGGATGTTTCCTGTAGTGGGGGAGTCTAGGACCAGAGGCCACAGATAGAGTGGATGTGGAGAGGATGTTTCCTATAGTGTGGGAGTCTAGGACCAGAGGACACAGATAGAGTGGATGTGGAGAGGATGTTTCCTGTAGTGGGGGAGTCTAGGACCAGAGGACACAGATAGAGTGGATGTGGAGAGGATGTTTCCTGTAGTGGGGGAGTCTAGGACCAGAGGACACAGATAGAGTGGATGTGGAGAGGATGTTTCCTATAGTGGGGGAGTCTAGGACACAGATAGAGTGGATGTGGAGAGGATGTTTCCTATAGTGGGGGAGTCTAGGACCAGAGGACACAGATAGAGTGGATGTGGAGAGGATGTTTCCTATAGTGGGGGAGTCTAGGACCAGAGGACACAGATAGAGTGGATGTGGAGAGGATGTTTCCTGTAGTGGGGGAGTCTAGGACCAGAGGACACAGATAGAGTGGATGTGGAGAGGATGTTTCCTGTAGTGGGGGAGTCTAGGACCAGAGGACACAGATAGAGTGGATGTGGAGAGGATGTTTCCTATAGTGGGGGAGTCTAGGACACAGATAGAGTGGATGTGGAGAGGATGTTTCCTATAGTGGGGGAGTCTAGGACCAGAGGACACAGATAGAGTGGATGTGGAGAGGATGTTTCCTATAGTGGGGGTGTCTAGGACCAGAGGACACAGATAGAGTGGATGTGGAGAGGATGTTTCCTATAGTGGGGAGTTAGGACCAGAGGACACAGATAGAGTGGATGTGGAGAGGATGTTTCCTATAGTGGGGGAGTCTGGGACCAGAGGACACAGATAGAGTGGATGTGGAGAGGATGTTTCCTATAGTGGGGGAGTCTCGGACCAGAGGACACAGATAGAGTGGATGTGGAGAGGATGTTTCCTGTAGTGGGGGAGTCTGGGACCAGAGGACACAGATAGAGTGGATGTGGAGAGGATGTTTCCTATAGTGGGGGAGTCTAGGACCAGAGGACACAGATAGAGTGGATGTGGAGAGGATGTTTCCTATAGTGGGGGAGTCTAGGACACAGATAGAGTGGATGTGGAGAGGATGTTTCCTATAGTGGGGGGAGTCTAGGACCAGAGGACACAGATAGAGTGGATGTGGACCAGAGGACACAGATAGAGTGGATGTGGAGAGGATGTTTCCTATAGTGGGGGGAGTCTAGGACCAGAGGACACAGATAGAGTGGATGTGGAGAGGATGTTTCCTATAGTGGGGGAGTCTAGGACCAGAGGACACAGATAGAGTGGATGTGGAGAGGATGTTTCCTATAGTGGGGGGAGTCTAGGACCAGAGGACACAGATAGAGTGGATGTGGAGAGGATGTTTCCTATAGTGGGGGGAGTCTAGGACCAGAGGACACAGAGAGAGTGGATGTGGAGAGGAATTTTCCTATAGTGGGGAGTCTAGGACCAGAGGACACAGATAGAGTGGATGTGGAGAGGATGTTTCCTATAGTGGGGGAGTCTAGGACCAGAGGACACAGATAGAGTGGATGTGGAGAGGATGTTTCCTATAGTGGGGGAGTCTAGGACCAGAGGGCACAGACAGAGTGGATGTGGAGAGGATGTTTCCTATAGTGGGGGAGTCTGGGACCAGAGGACACAGATAGAGTGGATGTGGAGAGGATGTTTCCTATAGTGGGGGAGTCTAGGCCCGGAGGTCACAGCCTCAGAATAGAGGGACGCCCTTTTAGAATGGAGATGAGGAGGAATTTCTTTAGCCAGAGAGTGGAAAATCTGTGGAATTGATTGCCAGGGAATGCTATGGAGACCAAGTGTTTATGTATACTTAAGGCAGGGGTTGATAGATGTTTGATTGGCCAGGGTATGAAGGCATACGGGGTGGGGGCGGCAGGAGATTGGGGGCTGAGAGGGGAAATTGGTCAGCCATGATGAAATGATGGAGCTGACTCGATGGGCCAAATGGCCTAATTCTGCTCTTATATGCCCTTGTGGTCCATTGCTGACTGTTGAGGTAACTGCCTAAGAATTTTGCGCTGGACTCTACAATCGACTGATAAAGCTCATCTTTTAATCGTTAAAATTTGACAGGAAATCCAGAATTTACCCTGCAATTTCCCACCAGCAGCCTCTCCGGAGGTTCAGTTCTGAAGGAAGGGTGGTTATCGATCTGATCAGACACCCCGATCTATACTTTGTTCCAGAAAGCATACCACCTGTAACCTGTGACCCCTCCCCCCCTCGTCACGAATCGGATGCGGGAAGCCACGGGCAGTCGGACCTGGCGTCCGATGTCGTGTATTCCCAGACCCGGAGTATCACCCTGACCAGCGGCACCTCGTCCCGAAGCTGCCCTCTTCGACCCGAGCCCGATCGCGGGACTCCCTCAGGCATCCCGGCGCGGAGTGTTGGCGCGCCGCCGACGGGTAAGAAGCCAGGCCCCCCCGCGGAGTCGTTATTTTCAGGAGTTCTGGGCGCCGGTCGAGGCAGAGAGTCTCTGCGCGGCAGTGGAGTGTCGCTGGAGCAGTTGGCGGGGTGCAGTGCGTCCGGAGGCGGCTGGCGTCCCCTACCTCGTCCGCCGCTCTCGACGCGGCCTCCTCCGCGGTGGTGAGACCCGTCGTAAGTCGGTAGGGGTGGGGAGGAGGACGCTCCGTCGAACACCTCCGCACTATCCGCCACGAGTGAGTGGGCGGCCAAACGTTTTAACTCCGATTCCCACTCCCGATCCGGCATGTCCCAGGATGAGGCCACCCTCAGGGTGGGGGAACAACGCCTCCTATTCCGTCTGGGTAGCCTGCAACCTGATGGCATGAATATCGGTTTCTCCTTCCAGTGAACAAAATTCCTGCCCTTCCCCCTTCCTCTGCCCTTTCACTTCTTCTCACCTGCCCACCACCTCCCCCTGGGTCCCCTCCTTCCCTCTCTCCCACGGTCCGCTCTCCACTCCTGTCAGATTCCTTCCTCTCCAGCCCTTTTCCTTTCCCACCCATCACCTCCCCCTGGTGTCCCTCCTCCTCCCCTTCCTCCCACGGTCCACTCTCCTCTCCTGTCAGATTCCTTCCTCTCCAGCCCTTTACCTTTCCCACCCATCACCTCCCCCTGGTATCCCTCCTTCCCTTTCTCCCACGGTCCACTCTCCTCTCCTGTCAGATTCCTTCCTCTCCAGCCCTTTACCTTTCCCACCCATCACCTCCCCCTGGTGTCCCTCCCCCTCCCCTTCCTCCCATGATCCGCTCTCCTGTTTATTCATCGACTATTTATTCATTTCCAAAGGTGCTGCCTGATCCAGTATTCCGTGTGCTGATTGGATTTCCAGCATCTGCAGAACCTCTTGTCTTTGTCATTTAACAGATAGCTGCCTTTGTTATAATGTGAAAGTATCATCATTATGTGCCGTGTCATGTGACATAATCTTTATGTGCCGTGTCGTATGACATCATCATTACCTGCTGTGCGTCATATGACATCACCATTATGCGCACCTTGTCAAATGACATCATCAGGCGCGCCTTGCCGTATGACGTAGGCGGTCACGGTCTTTCCATGACCATGATTGTTCTTGGCAAATTTTCCCACGGAAGTGGTCTGCTGTTGCCTCCTTCTGGGGTACAAGACGGGTGACCCCTTGTCATTATCATTACCCTTCAGAGATTGCCTGCCTGGCGTCAGTGGTCGCATCACCAGGACTTGTGATCTGCACCGGCTGCTCGTACGACCGTCCACCACCTGCTCCCATGTGACCCCGATCGGGGAGCTAAGCAGGTGCCACACCCTGCCCAAGGGCGACCTGCAGGCCGGCGGAGGGAAGAAACGCCTCACGCCTCCTCTGGTAGCCACCCAGAATGTGTATTAGGGCTATGAAATCAAAAACGTGACACCTTCTTGAAAATTTCTTCCCCCAGTTAATCTGATTAACCATTCCAGTTGGACCTCCCCACTCCCCTCTACTTGCGCTGCTCTTCGCATTGAAAACCCATTCTGGTATTTAAAGGCATTCGCGTCTGTACCCCAATCCTCTGGTGGCATATTCCATATCTTTCTTTGTAATTGTCTTTGTAATTTTTTTTTTTGGCGTTCTGTGCCCTGGCTGGCATACTGTGGATAGATGTCAAGCAGACCGAAAAGACAGCGGAGAAAATTTACGGGGATGTGGCCGGGACTCGAGGACCAGATTTCCGGGGAAAGGCAACGCACGCTGCAGGGCCGGGGCTGGTTTAAACAATTAAATCAGGAATCAAATCCCTTGTGCCCACACAATGTGCAATTCCTCAACGTCGTGTCCCTGTCGAAGAGACTCCTGAACGTTGCTATCGTGATTACCTCCTGTCACCACCACCACCCCAGGCAGCCACGTCAAAATGACGCTTGAGAAGACCGTGAAGTACTATCAAGTCCGTCTATCCATTGAGACACAGCGTGGGACTGGCAATCCATCGATTTCATCCCAGCCCCATCACGGGGCAGTTGACAATGACTAATTAGCCCACCGACCGGTAGGCCTTTGGTCCGTGTGGGAGGAAACCCGGGCGGTCGAGGGGAGGGAAGTGCCGAGGGGCAGCGGTGGGAGTTGAACCCGGGTCGCCTCTACTCTGCAAAGCGTCGTGCTGGCAGTTGCTCTCCTGCGACGACGTGCTTGGAGAGGGTGTTGGCGGCCGGCGTCACCTCACGGCGAAGCGAGGGCCTGGACTCGCTGTTGTTGCCTACCGCCGCGATAGGCCTCCAGCCTCACCACCCCCCCCACGCTCGGCCTGGCGTCGCCCGGACGACGGTAATACTAAAGTCGGGCTGCTCTTTATTGACCGCAGAGCTGCAGTCAACACAATCGTCAACACCCTCCGAAATCTGGGCCTCTGTACCTCTGTCTGCATCTGGATCCTCGGCATCCTGCAGATCGGGTATGACATGCGTGGTTAGCCCGCTGCTCCGCTCTCCCGACAAACCCGCTCATCTCAAAATGCCGCCTATGAATTTCCCCGGCGACACTTGAACTTCTGACGGTGGCGAGGAGGCGGACGGGAGTGAGGGGGATCGGCCGGTCGAGCGACGTCGCAATGAGGACCTGGCACTCCCAACGCCAGTGAGACCTGACGGTGGACTTCGGGAAGGGGAGGTCGAGGGCACACCCACCATCCCTTGTCGAGGGATCAGCATTGGAAAGTGCGCCAAGTTCCCGGTTGACAGCGTCACTGAAGATCTTTCCTGGACCCAGCATACCGACGCTATCACAACGAAGGCTCAGGGGCTTCAGAAGATTCGGTACGCCACGACAGGCGCACGCAAACTTCTACAAACGTTCCGCGGACAACATTCTAACCGGTGGGGCCCACCGCACGGGATCGGAAAAAGCTGCAGAGAGTTGTAAACTCGGCTCCCCAGCATCTTCAATAGGCAGTGCCTCAAAATGGCGGCATCCGTCATTAAGGACCCCCATCACCTAGGACATGCCCTCTTCTCACTGCTACCATCAGGGAGGAGGTACAGGAGCCTGAAGACACACACTCAATGATTCAGGAACAGCTTCTTCCCCTCTGCCATGGGTGGGGATACAGGAGCCTGAAGACACACACTCAACGATTCAGGAACAGCTTCTTCCCCTCTGCCATCAGGGAGGAGGTACAGGAGCCTGAAGACACACACTCAACGATTCAGGAACAGCTTCTTCCCCTCTGCCATCAGGGAGGAGGTACAGGAGACTGAAGACACACACACTCAACGATTCAGGAACAGCTTCTTCCCCTCTGCCATCAGGGAGGAGGTACAGGAGCCTGAAGACACACACTCAACGATTCAGGAACAGCTTCTTCCCCTCTGCCATCAGGGAGGAGGTACAGGAGACTGAAGACACACACACTCAACGATTCAGGAACAGCTTCTTCCCCTCTGCCATCAGGGAGGAGGTACAGGAGACTGAAGACACACACACTCAATGATTCAGTAACAGCTTCTTCCCCTCTGCCATCAGGGAGGAGGTACAGGAGCCTGAAGACACACACTCAATGCCTCGCCCTCTGCCTCCAGGTTTCTGAATGGACAATATTTCTTTTGCTCTCTCTATCTCTAATTCAAATTAATTTTATACAGGACGGTGCAAACCTCAGAGGCCCATGTTGTCTTGCCGGGTTGCCGAAGACTATATTGGTTAACGTGGAACGGAGAGCGAGTTTGTAAATCTGACAGGAGCAAAGGATGCTGGGAATGGTGATGGTGGAGCACCTTGGGAGGGGTGTGGGACAGGTGGCAGAGAAGTAGCGTCAGGGGTGAGGGCAGACTCACAGCCAGCCCCGAGACACCAGGCAAGCTCACTTGATTCCAAACAATCGGTTTGTTGATCATTACAGAATGTCTCTCTGGTACTTCCCGCTCCCTCCCCCTCTCCCTTCCCCCTCTCCCAACCGTGATTCCCCTCTCCCTGCCCCCCCCCCCACTCTCAGTCCACAACAGAGACCCGTATCTGAATCAGGTTTATCATCAATCACACCCGACGTGAAATTTGTTTTTTTTCTGTGTGGCAATATATAATATATTTATATATATATTAAGTATAGTGCAATGCATAAAATTACCACAGTACTGTGTGCAAAAGTCTCAGGCACCGAGATATAGATATGCACCTAAGACTTTAGTAAATATTTATATTTTATCGCAATGTACTGCTGCTGCAAAACAGCAAACTTTATGACCTACCGGTGATATTAACGATTACAGCACGGAAACAGGCCATCTCGGCCCCTCCAGTCCGTGCCGAACGCTCACTCTCACCCAGTCCCACCGACCCTCACTCAGCACATAACCCTCCATTCCTTTCCTGTCCATATACCTACCCAATTTTACTTTAAATGACAATATCGAACCTGCCTCTACCACTTCTACTGGAAGCTCGTTCCACACAGCTACACTCTCCGAGTAAAGAAGTTCCCCCTCGTGTTACCCCTAAACTTTTGCCCCCTAACTCTCAACTCATGTCCTCTTGTTTGAATCTCCCCTACTCTCAATGGAAAAAGCCTATCCACATCAACTCTATCTATCCCCCTCATCATTTTAAATACCTCTATCAAGTCCCCCCTCAAACTTCTACGCTCCAAAGAATAAAGACCTAACTTGGCCCCCTCCACCCCTCGCCGTTCTCCTTCCCCATTTCCCTCTCTCTACCAGCCCATCACCTCCCTCTGGTGTTCCTCTCCCTTTCATTCCTTCCGTGGCCTTTTCTGTCCCCACCTACCGGACTCCACCCCCCCCCCTTCCATCTCTCCATCTCTGTCACCAATCGACTTCCCAGCCCCCACACCTTCTCACTCGTCCTTTCCAGTGCCGGTTCTCCCTCCTCTTCCTCTCCCTCCCCCCCCCACCCCCCCCCCCACACACGATCCCTTACTCCGACTGCCCAGCTTCTATCCCAGTCCTGACGAAGGGTCTCGGCCCGAAACGTCGACTGTCCACCCGTCTCTGGAGAGACGGCCGAGTTCCGCCATCGCTTTCCGCGTGGTGGTCCCGGTCTGTGAGAAGACTGGTTGGGGGGGGTGGGGGGACGCCGTTTCGCGGTGAGGGGGGAAAGGCGCTGGGCGCGCAAAGCTCACGGGTCTGTTGTGGGTTTACAGCGCAAAGGCTTGGAGCGCTCGCTGCAGGCAGCCGAGCGGAGGCACGTGCGGCGGCTGAGGGACCTGGCGGGCGTCGTCGAGGGGCTGGAGGGCGAGCTGAGGGAGGCGAGGACGGACCTCGGCCGCCAGGCCTGGAAGCACCAGCTGCTGCTCAACACCAAGATGAGGCTGGAGGGAGAAATAGCCAGGTACCGCGACCTCCTCGAGGGAGAGGAGGGGAGGTGAGTGCCGGAATCCGGCTGCCCTGCTTTGCAGAAGTGGGACGTCGTGTCCGTGCTTGCTATGCGGGGCCACAAGATCATCACAGGAGCAGGATTAGTCCATTCAGCCCATCGAGCCTGCTCGCCCATTCCATCATGGCTGATTTATTTCCCTCTCAAGCCCCTCCTCCTGCCTTCTCCCTGTAACCTTTGACTCCCTGACTAATCAAGGACGTCTTCCCCGGAGACCTTTGGCTCTTGGCAGGGTCGCCCATGTCAAACAGGTCAAAGGGTAGAGGTCAGACTAAGAGAGGTCCACTGGCTCCGACAGATTTGGGGATGGGGGGTGGGGTGGGATGGTGGGTAACAATGCTCACCAGACAAAAAAAAATAATTCTTAGGGAAAGAGCAATGAAGATTAATTCTATATAGTCAATATTCATTCTACACAGAGATGGAAGACCTTCACTGCTGCCCAAAATGCCAGCGGTGTAACAGGCAACTAATTCATAACGGCCAAGAGCCAGTTAACCTCCATTTTAAATATAGCCAATGGTTGGCTGCGTGCGGCAAAACAGTTTCACAGATTTGCGAACCGCTGGCGAAAGAAGTTCCGCCTTGTCCCTATTCTAAAGGGAGGCCCTTCTGTTCTGAGGCTGTGCCCCTGGTTCCAGACTCGCCCACAATTGGAAGCAGGGATATTTGGGTATTTAAATTCACTGCGGTTTTATCAATATCATTATTATTCGGTTCTTTATACTCTTGTAGGTTTTTTTTTTGGTGCTGCATTGCATGCAGAATAAAAAAATCATATCCTTCTCCTTAAACTTTTGTGCTGGAAATAATGCTTGAACCTCCTGATTGTTGATCCATCGGTTTATGATGAGCAAAGTTTGCCTTTTGCACAGAGCATGCCCGTGAGGCTTTTGTCTGCAGTTTTTCATAAAATCTTTTACATTATTTTGTACGACTCTGAATGCCTGCATCAATATATATGGCAGACTAAGAGAGTAAAATTACTTTGAGCTTAGGACTTTTATGAACCAGAGTCAATAGAGAAGGGACTAAACCATGAGCTTCCATATCAGCATAGGATTGATGTCTCCCCTCTGTGACCTTGTATATTAAGCTGGGATTCATGTCCCTCCACCATGACGATCGATATATCAGACTGTGGTTAATGTCACCCCAGCTTGCACTTTTATAACCATACAGCAATTCCAGCACGGAAACAGGCCGTCTCGGCCCTTCCAGTTGGCGCTGAATGCTTCCTCTCACCTAGTCCCACCGACCCTGTATATCAGACTGGGATTGATTCTCCCCACCATGACCCTGTATATCAGACTGTGATTGATTCTCCACACCCTGACCCTGTATATCAAACTGGGATTGATTCTCCCTCCCAGACCCTGTGTATCAGACTGGGATTGATTCTCCACACCCTGACCCTGTATATCAGACTGGGATTGATTCTCCCCTCCCAGACCCTGTATATCAGACTGGGATTGATTCTCCACACCCTGACCCTGTATATCAAACTGGGATTGATTCTCCCTCCCAGACCCTGTATATCAGACTGGGATTGATTCTCCACAACCTGACCCTGTATAACAGACTGGGATTGATTCTCCCCACCATGACCCTGTATATCAGACTGGGATTGATTCTCCCCTCCCTGACCCTGTATATCAGACTGGGATTGATTCTCCCCTCCCTGACCCTGTATATCAGACTGGGATTGATTCTCCCCACCCTGACCCTGCATATCAGACTGGGATTGATTCTCCCCTCCCTGACCCTGTATATCAGACTGGGATTGATTATCCCCACCCTGACCCTGTATATCAGACTGGGATTGATTCTCCCCACCCTGACCCTGTATATCAGACTGGGATTGATTCTCCCCACCCTGACCCTGTATATCAGACTGGGATTGATTCTCCCCTCCCTGACCCTGTATATCAGACTGGGATTGATTCTCCCCACCCTGACCCTGTATATTAGACTGGGATTGATTCTCCCCTCCCTGACCCTGTATATCAGACTGGGATTGATTGTCCCCACCCTGACCTTGTAAGTCAGACTGGGATTGATTCTCCCAATCTCCTGTATATCAGACTGGGATTGATTCTCCACTCCCTGACCCTGTATATCAGACTGGGATTGATTCTCCACACCCTCACCCTGTATATCAGACTGGGATTGATTCTCCCCTCCCTGACCCTGTATATCAGACTGGGATTGATTCTCCCCACCCTGACCCTGCATATCAGACTGGGATTGATTCTCCCAATCTCCTGTATATCAGACTGGGATTGATTTTCCACTCCCTGACCCTGTATATCAGACTGGGATTGATTCTCCACACCCTCACCCTGTATATCAGACTGGGATTGATTCTCCACACCCTGACCCTGTATGTCAGACTGGGATTGATTCTCCCCACACTGACCCTGTATATCAGACTGGGATTGATTCTCCCCATGACCCTGCATATCAGACTGGGATTGATTCTCCCCATGACCCTGTATATCAAACTGGGATTGATTCTCCCCACCCTGACCCTTTATATCACACTGGGATTGATTCTCCCCACCATGACCATGTATATCAGACTGGGATTGATTCTCCCCACCCTGACCCTGTTTGTCAGACTGGCAATGATTCTCCCCATGACCCTGTATATCAGACTGGGATTGATTCTCCACACCCTGACCCAGGTATATCAGACTGCGATTGATTCTCCCCATAACACTGTATATCAGACTGGGATTTATTCTCCACACCCTGACTCTGTATATCAGACTGGGATTGATTCTCCCCTCCCTGACCCAGTATGTCATACAGGGATTGATTCTCCCATGACCCTATATATCACACTGGGATTGATTCCCCACACTCTGACTCTGTATATCAGACTGGGATTGATTCTCCCCACCCTGACCCTGTATATCAGACTGGGATTGATTCTCCCTCACAGACCCTGTATATCAGACTGGGATAGATTCTCCCCTCCCTGACCCTGTATATCAGACTGGGTTTGATTCTCCACACCCTCACCCTCTATGTAAGACTGGGATTGATTCTCCCCACCCTGACCCTGTATATCAGACTGGGATTGATTCTCCCCTCCCAGACCCTGTATATCAGACTGGGATTGATTCTCCCCACCCTGACCCTGTATATCAGACTGGGATTGATTCTCCACACCCTGACCCGGTATATCAGACTGGGATTGATTCTCCCTCCCAGACCCTGTATATCAGACTGGGATTGATTCTCCACTCCCTGACCCTGAATATCAAACTGGGATTGATTCTCCCCACCCTGTCCTTGTATATCAGACTGGGATTGATTCTCCACACCCTGACCCGGTATATCAGACTGGGATTGATTCTCCACACCCTGACCCGGTATATCAGACTGGGATTGATTCTCCCTCCCAGACCCTGTATATCAGACTGGGATTGATTCTCCCCACCCTGACCCTGTATGTCAGACTGGGATTGATTCTCCACACCCTGACCGTATATCAGACTGGGATTGATTCTCCCCTCCCTGACCCTGTATATTAGACTGGGATTGATTCTCCCCACCCTGACCGTGTATGTCAGACTGGGATTGATTCTCCCCTCCCTGACCCTGTATATCAGACTGGGATTGATTCTCCCCTCCCTGACCCTGTATATCAGACTGGGATTGATTCTCCACACCCTGACCCTGTATATTAGACTGGGATTGATTCTCCCCGCCCTGACCCTGCATATCGGACTGGGATTGATTCTCCCTGCCAGACCCTGTATATCAGACTGGGATTGATTCTCCACTCCCTGACCCTGTATATCAGACTGGGATTGATTCTCCACACCCTCACCCTGTATATCAGACTGGGATTGATTCTCCACACCCTGACCCTGTATATCAGACTGGGATTGATTCTCCCCACACTGACCCTGTATATCAGACTGGGATTGATTCTCCCCATGACCCTGCAGATCAGACTGGGATTGATTCTCCCCACCCTGACCCTGTATGTCAGACTGGCAATGATTCTCCCCATGACCCTGTATATCAGACTGGGATTGATTCTCCACACCCTGACCCAGGTATATCAGACTGCGATTGATTCTCCCCATAACACTGTATATCAGACTGGGATTTATTCTCCACACCCTGACTCTGTATATCAGACTGGGATTGATTCTCCCCTCCCTGACCCAGTATGTCATACAGGGATTGATTCTCCCATGACCCTGTATATCACACTGGGATTGATTCCCCACACTCTGACTCTGTATATCAGACTGGGATTGATTCTCCCCACCCTGACCCTGTATATCAGACTGGGATTGATTCTCCCTCACAGACCCTGTATATCAGACTGGGATAGATTCTCCCCTCCCTGACCCTGTATATCAGACTGGGTTTGATTCTCCACACCCTCACCCTCTATGTAAGACTGGGATTGATTCTCCCCACCCTGACCCTGTATATCAGACTGGGATTGATTCTCCCCTCCCAGACCCTGTATATCAGACTGGGATTGACTGTCCCCACACTCACCCTGTATATCAGACTGGGATTGATTCTCCCCACCCTGACCCTGTATATCAGACTGGGATTGATTCTCCCCACCCTGACCCTGTATATCAGACTGGGATTGATTTTCCACACATTCACCCTGTATATCAGACTGGGATTGATTATCCACACCCTGACCCTGTATATCGGACTGGGATTGATTCTCCCTCCCAGAACCTGTATATCAGACTGGGATAGATTCTCCCCTCCCTGACCCTGTATATCAGACTGGGATTGATTCTCCACACCCTCACCCTGTATATCAGACTGGGATTGATTCTCCCCTCCCAGACCCTGTATATCAAACTGGATTAGATTCTGCCCAAGACGCTGAATATCAAACTGGGATTGATTCTCCCCTCCCTGACCCTGTGTATCAGACTGGGATTCATTCTCCTTCCCAGACCCTGTATATCAGACTGGGATTGATTCTCCCCTCCCTGACCCTGTATATCAGACTGGTATTGATTCTCCCCTCTCTGACCCTGTATATCAGACTGGGATTGATTCTCCCCACCCTGACCCTGTATATCAGACTGGGATTGATTCTCCCCTCTCTGACCCTGTATATCAGACTGGGATTGATTCTCCCCACCCTGACCCTGTATATCAGACTGGGATTGATTCTCCCTCCCAGACACTGTATATCAGACTGGGATTGATTCTCCCCACCCTGACCCTGTATATCAGACTGGGATTGATTCTCCCCTCCCTGACCCTGTATATAAGACTGAGATTGATTCTCCCCTCCTTAACCCTACATGTCAGACTGGGATTGATTCTCCCCACCCTGACCCTGTATATCAGACTGGGATTGATTCTCCCCACCCTGACCCTGTATATCAGACTGGGATTGATTCTCCCTACCCTGACCCTGTATATCAGACTGGGATTGATTCTCCACACCCTGACCCTGTATATCAGACTGGGATTGATTCTCCCCTCCCTGATCCTGTATATCAGACTGGGATTGATTCTCCACACCCTGACCCTGTATATTAGACTGGGATTGATTCTCCCCACCCTGACCCTGCATATCGGACTGGGATTGATTCTCCCTGCCAGACCCTGTATATCAGACTGGGATTGATTCTCCACTCCCTGACCCTGTATATCAGACTGGGATTGATTCTCCACACCCTGACCCTGTATATCAGACTGGGATTGATTCTCCACACCCTGACCCGGTATATCAGACTGGTATTGATTCTCCCTCCCAGACCCTGTATATCAGACTGGGATTGATTCTCCACACCCTGACCCTGTATATCAGACTGGGATTGATTCTCCACACCCTGACCCTGCATATCGGACTGGGATTGATTCTCCCTGCCAGACCCTGTATATCAGACTGGGATTGATTCTCCACTCCCTGACCCTGTATATCAGACTGGGATTGATTCTCCACACCCTGACCCTGTATATCGGACTGGGATTGATTCTCCACACCCTCACCCTCTATGTCAGACTGGGATTGATTCTCCACTCCCTGACCTGGTATATCAGACTGGTATTGATTCTCCCTCCCAGACCCTGTATATCAGACTGGGATTGATTCTCCACACCCTGACCCTGTATATCAGACTGGGATTGATTCTCCACACCCTGACCCGGTATATCAGACTGGTATTGATTCTCCCTCCCAGACCCTGTATATCAGACTGGGATTGATTCTCCACACCCTGACCCGGTATATCAGACTGGGATTGATTCCCCACACCCTGACCCGGTATATCAGACTGGGATTGATTCTCCCCACCCTGACCGTGTATGTCAGACTGGGATTGATTCTCCCCTCCCTGACCCTGTATATCAGACTGGGATTGATTCTCCCCTCCCTGACCCTGTATATCAGACTGGGATTGATTCTCCACACCCTGACCCTGTATATTAGACTGGGATTGATTCTCCCCTCCCTGACCCTGCATATCGGACTGGGATTGATTCTCCCTGCCAGACCCTGTATATCAGACTGGGATTGATTCTCCACTCCCTGACCCTGTATATCAGACTGGGATTGATTCTCCACACCCTCACCCTGTATATCAGACTGGGATTGATTCTCCACACCCTGACCCTGTATATCAGACTGGGATTGATTCTCCCCACACTGACCCTGTATATCAGACTGGGATTGATTCTCCCCATGACCCTGCAGATCAGACTGGGATTGATTCTCCCCACCCTGACCCTGTATGTCAGACTGGCAATGATTCTCCCCATGACCCTGTATATCAGACTGGGATTGATTCTCCACACCCTGACCCAGGTATATCAGACTGCGATTGATTCTCCCCATAACACTGTATATCAGACTGGGATTTATTCTCCACACCCTGACTCTGTATATCAGACTGGGATTGATTCTCCCCTCCCTGACCCAGTATGTCATACAGGGATTGATTCTCCCATGACCCTGTATATCACACTGGGATTGATTCCCCACACTCTGACTCTGTATATCAGACTGGGATTGATTCTCCCCACCCTGACCCTGTATATCAGACTGGGATTGATTCTCCCTCACAGACCCTGTATATCAGACTGGGATAGATTCTCCCCTCCCTGACCCTGTATATCAGACTGGGTTTGATTCTCCACACCCTCACCCTCTATGTAAGACTGGGATTGATTCTCCCCACCCTGACCCTGTATATCAGACTGGGATTGATTCTCCCCTCCCAGACCCTGTATATCAGACTGGGATTGACTGTCCCCACACTCACCCTGTATATCAGACTGGGATTGATTCTCCCCACCCTGACCCTGTATATCAGACTGGGATTGATTCTCCCCTCCCAGACCCTGTATATCAAACTGGATTAGATTCTGCCCAAGACGCTGAATATCAAACTGGGATTGATTCTCCCCTCCCTGACCCTGTGTATCAGACTGGGATTCATTCTCCTTCCCAGACCCTGTATATCAGACTGGGATTGATTCTCCCCACCCTGACCCTGCATATCGGACTGGGATTGATTCTCCCTGCCAGACCCTGTATATCAGACTGGGATTGATTCTCCACTCCCTGACCCTGTATATCAGACTGGGATTGATTCTCCACACCCTGACCCTGTATATCGGACTGGGATTGATTCTCCACACCCTCACCCTCTATGTCAGACTGGGATTGATTCTCCCCACCCTGACCCTGTATATCAGACTGGGATTGATTCTCCCCACCCTGACCCTGTATATCAGACTGGGATTGATTCTCCCCACCCTGACCCTGTATATCAGACTGGGATTGATTCTCCACTCCCTGACCCTGAATATCAGACTGGTATTGATTCTCCCCTCCCTGACCCTGTGTATCAGACTGGGATTGATTCTCCCCTCTCTGACCCTGTATATCAGACTGGGATTGATTCTCCCCACCCTGACCCTGTATATCAGACTGGGATTGATTCTCCCCACCCTTACCCTGTATATCAGACTGGGATTGATTCTCCCCTCCTTAACCCTGCATATCAGACTGGGATTGATTCTCCCCACCCTGACCCTGTATATCAGACTGGGATTGATTCTCCCCACCCTGACCCTGTATATCAGACTGGGATTGATTCTCCCCTCCCTGACCCTGTATATAAGACTGAGATTGATTCTCCCCTCCTTAACCCTGCATATCAGACTGGGATTGATTCTCCCCACCCTGACCCTGTATATCAGACTGGGATTGATTCTCCCCACCCTGACCCTGTATATCAGACTGGGATTGATTCTCCCTACCCTGACCCTGTATATCAGACTGGGATTGATTCTCCACACCCTGACCCTGTATATCAGACTGGGATTGATTCTCCACACCCTGACCCTGTATATCGGACTGGGATTGATTCTCCCTCCCAGAACCTGTATATCAGACTGGGATAGATTCTCCCCTCCCTGACCCTGTATATCAGACTGAGATTGATTCTCCCCTCCTTAACCCTGCATATCAGACTGGGATTGATTCTCCCCACCCTGACCCTGTATATCAGACTGGGATTGATTCTCCCCACCCTGACCCTGTATATCAGACTGGGATTGATTCTCCCCTCCCTGACCCTGTATATAAGACTGAGATTGATTCTCCCCTCCTTAACCCTGCATATCAGACTGGGATTGATTCTCCCCACCCTGACCCTGTATATCAGACTGGGATTGATTCTCCCTCCCAGACCCTGTATATCAGACTGGGATTGATTCCCCACACCCTGACCCGGTATATCAGACTGGGATTGATTCTCCCTCCCAGACCCTGTATATCAGACTGGGATTGATTCTCCACTCCCTGACCCTGTATATCAGACTGGGATTGATTCTCCCCACCCTGACCCTGTATATCAGACTGGGATTGATTCTCCCCTCCCAGACCCTGTATATCAAACTGGATTAGATTCTGCCCAAGACGCTGAATATCAAACTGGGATTGATTCTCCCCTCCCTGACCCTGTGTATCAGACTGGGATTCATTCTCCTTCCCAGACCCTGTATATCAGACTGGGATTGATTCTCCCCTCCCTGACCCTGTATATCAGACTGGTATTGATTCTCCCCTCTCTGACCCTGTATATCAGACTGGGATTGATTCTCCCCACCCTGACCCTGTATATCAGACTGGGATTGATTCTCCCCTCTCTGACCCTGTATATCAGACTGGGATTGATTCTCCCCACCCTGACCCTGTATATCAGACTGGGATTGATTCTCCCTCCCAGACACTGTATATCAGACTGGGATTGATTCTCCCCACCCTGACCCTGTATATCAGACTGGGATTGATTCTCCCCTCCCTGACCCTGTATATAAGACTGAGATTGATTCTCCCCTCCTTAACCCTGCATATCAGACTGGGATTGATTCTCCCCACCCTGACCCTGTATATCAGACTGGGATTGATTCTCCCCACCCTGACCCTGTATATCAGACTGGGATTGATTCTCCCTACCCTGACCCTGTATATCAGACTGGGATTGATTCTCCACACCCTGACCCTGTATATCAGACTGGGATTGATTCTCCCCTCCCTGATCCTGTATATCAGACTGGGATTGATTCTCCACACCCTGACCCTGTATATTAGACTGGGATTGATTCTCCCCACCCTGACGCTGCATATCGGACAGGGATTGATTCTCCCTGCCAGACCCTGTATATCAGACTGGGATTGATTCTCCACTCCCTGACCCTGTATATCAGACTGGGATTGATTCTCCACACCCTGACCCTGTATATCGGACTGGGATTGATTCTCCACACCCTCACCCTCTATGTCAGACTGGGATTGATTCTCCACTCCCTGACCTGGTATATCAGACTGGGATTGATTCTCCCTCCCAGACCCTGTATATCAGACTGGGATTGATTCTCCACACCCTGACCCTGTATATCAGACTGGGATTGATTCTCCCTCCCAGACCCTGTATATCAGACTGGGATTGATTCTCCACTCCCTGACCCTGTATATCAGACTGGGATTGATTCTCCCCACCCTGACCCTGTATATCAGACTGGGATTGATTCTCCACTCCCTGACCCTGTATATCAGACTGGGATTGATTCTCCCCACCCTGACCCTGTATATCAGACTGGGATTGATTCTCCACTCCCTGACCCTGTATATCACACTGGGATTGATTCTCCCCACCCTGACCCTGTATATCAGACTGGGATTGATTCTCCCCACCCTGACCCTGTATATCAGACTGGGATTGATTCTCCCCACCCTGACCCTGTATATCAGACTGGGATTGATTCTCCCCACCCTGACCCTGTATATCAGACTGGTATTGATTCTCCCCTCCCTGACCCTGTGTATCAGACTGGGATTGATTCTCCCCTCTCTGACCCTGTATATCAGACTGGGATTGATTCTCCCCCACCCTGACCCTGTATATCAGACTGGGATTGATTCTCCCCACCCTGACCCTGTATATCAGACTGGGATTGATTCTCCCCTCCTTAACCCTGCATATCAGACTGGGATTGATTCTCCCCACCCTGACCCTGTATATCAGACTGGGATTGATTCTCCCCACCCTGACCCTGTATATCAGACTGGGATTGATTCTCCCTCCCAGACCCTGTATATCAGACTGGGATTGATTCCCCACACCCTGACCCGGTATATCAGACTGGGATTGATTCTCCCTCCCAGACCCGGTATATCAGACTGGGATTGATTCTCCACTCCCTGACCCTGTATATCAGACTGGGATTGATTCTCCCCACCCTGACCCTGTATATCAGACTGGGATTGATTCTCCCCTCCCAGACCCTGTATATCAAACTGGATTAGATTCTGCCCAAGACGCTGAATATCAAACTGGGATTGATTCTCCCCTCCCTGACCCTGTGTATCAGACTGGGATTCATTCTCCTTCCCAGACCCTGTATATCAGACTGGGATTGATTCTCCCCTCCCTGACCCTGTATATCAGACTGGTATTGATTCTCCCCTCTCTGACCCTGTATATCAGACTGGGATTGATTCTCCCCACCCTGACCCTGTATATCAGACTGGGATTGATTCTCCCCTCTCTGACCCTGTATATCAGACTGGGATTGATTCTCCCCCACCCTGACCCTGTATATCAGACTGGGATTGATTCTCCCTCCCAGACACTGTATATCAGACTGGGATTGATTCTCCCCACCCTGACCCTGTATATCAGACTGGGATTGATTCTCCCCTCCCTGACCCTGTATATAAGACTGAGATTGATTCTCCCCTCCTTAACCCTGCATATCAGACTGGGATTGATTCTCCCCACCCTGACCCTGTATATCAGACTGGGATTGATTCTCCCCACCCTGACCCTGTATATCAGACTGGGATTGATTCTCCCTACCCTGACCCTGTATATCAGACTGGGATTGATTCTCCACACCCTGACCCTGTATATCAGACTGGGATTGATTCTCCCCTCCCTGATCCTGTATATCAGACTGGGATTGATTCTCCACACCCTGACCCTGTATATTAGACTGGGATTGATTCTCCCCACCCTGACGCTGCATATCGGACTGGGATTGATTCTCCCTGCCAGACCCTGTATATCAGACTGGGATTGATTCTCCACTCCCTGACCCTGTATATCAGACTGGGATTGATTCTCCACACCCTGACCCTGTATATCGGACTGGGATTGATTCTCTACACCCTCACCCTCTATGTCAGACTGGGATTGATTCTCCACTCCCTGACCTGGTATATCAGACTGGGATTGATTCTCCCTCCCAGACCCTGTATATCAGACTGGGATTGATTCTCCACACCCTGACCCTGTATATCAGACTGGGATTGATTCTCCCCTCCCAGACCCTGTATATCAGACTGGGATTGATTCTCCACACCCTGACCCGGTATATCAGACTGGGATTGATTCTCCCTCCCAGACCCTGTATATCAGACTGGGATTGATTCTCCACTCCCTGACCCTGTATATCAGACTGGGATTGATTCTCCCCACCCTGACCCTGTATATCAGACTGGGATTGATTCTCCACTCCCTGACCCTGTATATCAGACTGGGATTGATTCTCCCCACCCTGACCCTGTATATCAGACTGGGATTGATTCTCCACTCCCTGACCCTGTATATCACACTGGGATTGATTCTCCCCACCCTGACCCTGTATATCAGACTGGGATTGATTCTCCCCACCCTGACCCTGTATATCAGACTGGGATTGATTCTCCCCACCCTGACCCTGTATATCAGACTGGGATTGATTCTCCCCACCCTGACCCTGTATATCAGACTGGTATTGATTCTCCCCTCCCTGACCCTGTGTATCAGACTGGGATTGATTCTCCCCTCTCTGACCCTGTATATCAGACTGGGATTGATTCTCCCCACCCTGACCCTGTATATCAGACTGGGATTGATTCTCCCCACCCTGACCCTGTATATCAGACTGGGATTGATTCTCCCCTCCTTAACCCTGCATATCAGACTGGGATTGATTCTCCCCACCCTGACCCTGTATATCAGACTGGGATTGATTCTCCCCACCCTGACCCTGTATATCAGACTGGGATTGATTCTCCCCTCCCTGACCCTGTATATAAGACTGAGATTGATTCTCCCCTCCTTAACCCTGCATATCAGACTGGGATTGATTCTCCCCACCCTGACCCTGTATATATGACTGGGATTGATTCTCCCCACCCTGACCCTGTATATCAGACTGGGATTGATTCTCCCTACCCTGACCCTGTATATCAGACTGGGATTGATTCTCCACACCCTGACCCTGTATATCAGACTGGGATTGATTCTCCACACCCTGACCCTGTATATCGGACTGGGATTGATTCTCCCTCCCAGAACCTGTATATCAGACTGGGATAGATTCTCCCCTCCCTGACCCTGTATATCAGACTGAGATTGATTCTCCCCTCCTTAACCCTGCATATCAGACTGGGATTGATTCTCCCCACCCTGACCCTGTATATCAGACTGGGATTGATTCTCCCCACCCTGACCCTGTATATCAGACTGGGATTGATTCTCCCTACCCTGACCCTGTATATCAGACTGGGATTGATTCTCCACACCCTGACCCTGTATATCACACTGGGATTGATTCTCCGCACCCTGACCCTGTATATCGGACTGGGATTGATTCTCCCTCCCAGAACCTGTATATCAGACTGGGATAGATTCTCCCCTCCCTGACCCTGTATATCAGACTGGGATTGATTCTCCACTCCCTGACCCTGTATATCAGACTGGGATTGATTCTCCACACCCTGACCCCGGTATATCAGACTGGGATTGATTCTCCACACCCTGACCCGGTATATCAGACTGGGATTGATTCTCCCTCCCAGACCCTGTATA
Organism: Hypanus sabinus; assembly: GCF_030144855.1. NCBI lineage: Eukaryota > Metazoa > Chordata > Chondrichthyes > Myliobatiformes > Dasyatidae > Hypanus > Hypanus sabinus. Next base: position 852,390 of record NW_026778976.1, on the reverse strand, counting down.
TCCGACTGGGATTGATTCTCCACTCCCTGACCCTGTATATCACACTGGGATTGATTCTCCCTCCCAGACCCTGTATATCAGACTGGGATTGATTTTCCACTCCCTGACCCTGTATATCAGACTGGGATTGATTCTCCCCACCCTGACCCTGTATATCAGACTGGGATTGATTCTCCCCTCCCAGACCCTGTATATCAAACTGGATTAGATTCTGCCCAAGACGCTGAATATCAAACTGGGATTGATTCTCCCCTCCCTGACCCTGTGTATTAGACTGGGATTGATTCTCCCCACCCTGACCCTGTATATCAGACTGGGATTGATTCTCCCCACCCTGACCCTGTATATCAGACTGGGATTCATTCTCCTTCCCAGACCCTGTATATCAGACTGGGATTGATTCTCCCCTCCCTGACCCTGTATATCAGACTGGGATTGATTCTCCCCACCCTGTCCTTGTATATCAGACTGGGATTGATTCTCCCTCCCAGACACTGTATATCAGACTGGGATTGATTCTCCCCACCCTGAACCTGTATATAAGACTGGGATTGATTCTCCCCTCCTTAACCCTGCATATCAGACTGGGATTGATTTTCCACACATTCACCCTGTATATCAGACTGGGATTGATTTTCCACACATTCACCCTGTATATCAGACTGGGATAGATTCTCCCCTCCCTGACCCTGTATATCAGACTGGGATTGATTCTCCACACCCTCACCCTCTATGTCAGACTGGGATTGATTCTCCACTCCCTGACCTGGTATATCAGGATGGGATTGATTCTCCCTCCCAGACCCTGTATATCAGACTGGGATTGATTCTCCCCACCCTGACCCTGTATGTCAGACTGGGATTGATTCTCCCCACCCTGACCCTGTACATCAGACTGGGATGGATTCTCCCCTCCCAGACCCTGTATATCAAACTGGATTAGATTCTGCCCAAGATGCTGAATATCAAACTGGGATTGATTCTCCCCTCCCTGACCCTGTATATCAGACTGGGATTGATTCTCCCCACCCTGACCCTGTATATCAGACTGGGATTCATTCTCCTTCCCAGACCCTGTATATCAGACTGGGATTGATTCTCCCCTCCCTGACCCTGTATATCAGACTGGGATTGATTCTCCCCTCCCTGACCCTGTATATCAGACTGGTATTGATTCTCCCCTCTCTGACCCTGTATATCAGACTGGGATTGATTCTCCCCACCCTGACACTGTATATCAGACTGGGATTGATTCTCCCCACCCTGTCCTTGTATATCAGACTGGGATTGATTCTCCCTCCCAGACACTGTATATCAGACTGGGATTGATTCTCCCCACCCTGAACCTGTATATAAGACTGGGATTGATTCTCCCCTCCTTAACCCTGCATATCAGACTGGGATTGATTTTCCACACATTCACCCTGTATATCAGACTGGGATTGATTTTCCACACATTCACCCTGTATATCAGACTGGGATAGATTCTCCCCTCCCTGACCCTGTATATCAGACTGGGATTGATTCTCCACACCCTCACCCTCTATGTCAGACTGGGATTGATTCTCCACTCCCTGACCTGGTATATCAGGATGGGATTGATTCTCCCTCCCAGACCCTGTATATCAGACTGGGATTGATTCTCCCCACCCTGACCCTGTATATCAGACTGGGATTGATTCTCCCCACCCTGACCCTGTACATCAGACTGGGATGGATTCTCCCCTCCCAGACCCTGTATATCAAACTGGATTAGATTCTGCCCAAGATGCTGAATATCAAACTGGGATTGATTCTCCCCTCCCTGACCCTGTGTATCAGACTGGGATTCATTCAACTTCCCAGACCCTGTATATCAGACTGGGATTGATTCTCCCCTCCCTGACCCTGTATATCAGACTGGTATTGATTCTCCCCTCTCTGACCCTGTATATCAGACTGGGATTGATTCTCCCCACCCTGACCCTGTATATCAGACTGGGATTGATTCTCCCCTCTCTGACCCTGTATATCAGACTGGGATTGATTCTCCCCACCCTGACCCTGTATATCAGACTGGGATTGATTCTCCCTCCCAGACACTGTATATCAGACTGGGATTCATTCTCCCCTCCTTAACCCTGCATATCAGACTGGGATTGATTCTCCCCACCCTGTCCTTGTATATCAGACTGGGATTGATTCTCCCCACCCTGACCCTGTATATCAGACTGGGTTTGATTCTCCCCACCCTGACCCTGTATATCAGACTGGTATTGATTCTCCCCTCCCTGACCCTGTGTATCAGACTGGGATTGTTTCTCCCCTCTCTGACCCTGTATATCAGACTGGGATTGATTCTCCCCACCCTGACCCTGTATATCAGACTGGGATTGATTCTCCCCACCCTGACCCTGTATATCAGACTGGGATTGATTCTCCCCTCCTTAACCCTGCATATCAGACTGGGATTGATTCTCCCCACCCTGACCCTGTATATCAGACTGGGATTGATTCTCCCCACCCTGACCCTGTATATCAGACTGGGATTGATTCTCCCTACCCTGACCCTGTATATCAGACTGGGATTGATTCTCCACACCCTGACCCTGTATATCACACTGGGATTGATTCTCCGCACCCTGACCCTGTATATCGGACTGGGATTGATTCTCCCTCCCAGACCCTGTATATCAGACTGGGATTGATTCTCCACTCCCTGACCCTGTATATCAGACTGGGATTGATTCTCCCCACCCTGACCCTGTATATCAGACTGGGATTGATTCTCCCCTCCCAGACCCTGTATATCAAACTGGATTAGATTCTGCCCAAGACGCTGAATATCAAACTGGGATTGATTCTCCCCTCCCTGACCCTGTGTATTAGACTGGGATTGATTCTCCCCACCCTGACCCTGTATATCAGACTGGGATTGATTCTCCCCACCCTGACCCTGTATATCAGACTGGGATTCATTCTCCTTCCCAGACCCTGTATATCAGACTGGGATTGATTCTCCCCTCCCTGACCCTGTATATCAGACTGGTATTGATTCTCCCCTCTCTGACCCTGTATATCAGACTGGGATTGATTCTCCCCACCCTGACCCTGTATATCAGACTGGGATTGATTCTCCCCACCCTGTCCTTGTATATCAGACTGGGATTGATTCTCCCTCCCAGACACTGTATATCAGACTGGGATTGATTCTCCCCACCCTGAACCTGTATATAAGACTGGGATTGATTCTCCCCTCCTTAACCCTGCATATCAGACTGGGATTGATTTTCCACACATTCACCCTGTATATCAGACTGGGATTGATTTTCCACACATTCACCCTGTATATCAGACTGGGATAGATTCTCCCCTCCCTGACCCTGTATATCAGACTGGGATTGATTCTCCACACCCTCACCCTCTATGTCAGACTGGGATTGATTCTCCACTCCCTGACCTGGTATATCAGGATGGGATTGATTCTCCCTCCCAGACCCTGTATATCAGACTGGGATTGATTCTCCCCACCCTGACCCTGTATATCAGACTGGGATTGATTCTCCCCACCCTGACCCTGTACATCAGACTGGGATGGATTCTCCCCTCCCAGACCCTGTATATCAAACTGGATTAGATTCTGCCCAAGATGCTGAATATCAAACTGGGATTGATTCTCCCCTCCCTGACCCTGTGTATCAGACTGGGATTCATTCAACTTCCCAGACCCTGTATATCAGACTGGGATTGACTCTCCCCTCCCTGACCCTGTATATCAGACTGGTATTGATTCTCCCCTCTCTGACCCTGTATATCAGACTGGGATTGATTCTCCCCACCCTGACCCTGTATATCAGACTGGGATTGATTCTCCCCTCTCTGACCCTGTATATCAGACTGGGATTGATTCTCCCCACCCTGACCCTGTATATCAGACTGGGATTGATTCTCCCTCCCAGACACTGTATATCAGACTGGGATTGATTCTCCCCTCCCTGACCCTGTATATAAGACTGGGATTCATTCTCCCCTCCTTAACCCTGCATATCAGACTGGGATTGATTCTCCCCACCCTGTCCTTGTATATCAGACTGGGATTGATTCTCCCCACCCTGACCCTGTATATCAGACTGGGATTGATTCTCCCCACCCTGACCCTGTATATCAGACTGGTATTGATTCTCCCCTCCCTGACCCTGTGTATCAGACTGGGATTGTTTCTCCCCTCTCTGACCCTGTATATCAGACTGGGATTGATTCTCCCCACCCTGACCCTGTATATCAGACTGGGATTGATTCTCCCCTCCCTGACCCTGTATATAAGACTGAGATTGATTCTCCCCTCCTTAACCCTGCATATCAGACTGGGATTGATTCTCCCCACCCTGACCCTGTATATCAGACTGGGATTGATTCTCCCCACCCTGACCCTGTATATCAGACTGGGATTGATTCTCCCTACCCTGACCCTGTATATCAGACTGGGATTGATTCTCCACACCCTGACCCTGTATATCACACTGGGATTGATTCTCCGCACCCTGACCCTGTATATCGGACTGGGATTGATTCTCCCTCCCAGAACCTGTATATCAGACTGGGATAGATTCTCCCCTCCCTGACCCTGTATATCAGACTGGGATTGATTCTCCACTCCCTTACCCTGTATATCAGACTGGGATTGATTCTCCACACCCTGACCCGGTATATCAGACTGGGATTGATTCTCCACACCCTGACCCGGTATATCAGACTGGGATTGATTCTCCCTCCCAGACCCTGTATATCCGACTGGGATTGATTCTCCACTCCCTGACCCTGTATATCACACTGGGATTGATTCTCCCTCCCAGACCCTGTATATCAGACTGGGATTGATTCTCCACTCCCTGACCCTGTATATCAGACTGGGATTGATTCTCCCCACCCTGACCCTGTATATCAGACTGGGATTGATTCTCCCCTCCCAGACCCTGTATATCAAACTGGATTAGATTCTGCCCAAGACGCTGAATATCAAACTGGGATTGATTCTCCCCTCCCTGACCCTGTGTATTAGACTGGGATTGATTCTCCCCACCCTGACCCTGTATATCAGACTGGGATTGATTCTCCCCACCCTGACCCTGTATATCAGACTGGGATTCATTCTCCTTCCCAGACCCTGTATATCAGACTGGGATTGATTCTCCCCTCCCTGACCCTGTATATCAGACTGGTATTGATTCTCCCCTCTCTGACCCTGTATATCAGACTGGGATTGATTCTCCCCACCCTGACCCTGTATATCAGACTGGGATTGATTCTCCCCACCCTGTCCTTGTATATCAGACTGGGATTGATTCTCCCTCCCAGACACTGTATATCAGACTGGGATTGATTCTCCCCACCCTGAACCTGTATATAAGACTGGGATTGATTCTCCCCTCCTTAACCCTGCATATCAGACTGGGATTGATTTTCCACACATTCACCCTGTATATCAGACTGGGATTGATTTTCCACACATTCACCCTGTATATCAGACTGGGATAGATTCTCCCCTCCCTGACCCTGTATATCAGACTGGGATTGATTCTCCACACCCTCACCCTCTATGTCAGACTGGGATTGATTCTCCACTCCCTGACCTGGTATATCAGACTGGGATTGATTCTCCCTCCCAGACCCTGTATATCAGACTGGGATTGATTCTCCCCACCCTGACCCTGTATATCAGACTGGGATTGATTCTCCCCACCCTGACCCTGTACATCAGACTGGGATGGATTCTCCCCTCCCAGACCCTGTATATCAAACTTTATTAGATTCTGCCCAAGATGCTGAATATCAAACTGGGATTGATTCTCCCCTCCCTGACCCTGTGTATCAGACTGGGATTCATTCAACTTCCCAGACCCTGTATATCAGACTGGGATTGACTCTCCCCTCCCTGACCCTGTATATCAGACTGGTATTGATTCTCCCCTCTCTGACCCTGTATATCAGACTGGGATTGATTCTCCCCACCCTGACCCTGTATATCAGACTGGGATTGATTCTCCCCTCTCTGACCCTGTATATCAGACTGGGATTGATTCTCCCCACCCTGACCCTGTATGTCAGACTGGGATTGATTCTCCCTACCCTGACCCTGTATATCAGACTGGGATTGATTCTCCCCACCCTGACCCTGTATGTCAGACTGGGATTGATTCTCCCCACCCTGACCTTGCATATCTGACTGGGATTGATTCTCCCTGCCAGACCCTGTATATCAGACTGGGATTGATTCTCCACTCCCTGACCCTGTATATCAGACTGGGATTGATTCTCCACACCCTGACCCTGTATATCGGACTGGGATTGATTCTCCACACCCTCACCCTCTATGTCAGACTGTGATTGATTCTCCACTCCCTGACCTGGTATATCAGACTGGGATTGATTCTCCCTCCCAGACCCTGTATATCAGACTGGGATTGATTCTCCACACCCTCACCCTCTATGTCAGACTTCGATTGATTCACCACTCCCTGACCTGGTATATCAGACTGGGATTGATTCTCCCTCCCAGACCCTGTATATCACACTGGGATTGATTCTCCCTCCCAGACCCTGTATATCAGACTGGGATTGATTTTCCACTCCCTGACCCTGTATATCAGACTGGGATTGATTCTCCCCACCCTGACCCTGTATATCAGACTGGGATTGATTCTCCCCTCCCAGACCCTGTATATCAAACTGGATTAGATTCTGCCCAAGACGCTGAATATCAAACTGGGATTGATTCTCCCCTCCCTGACCCTGTGTATTAGACTGGGATTGATTCTCCCCACCCTGACCCTGTATATCAGACTGGGATTGATTCTCCCCACCCTGACCCTGTATATCAGACTGGGATTCATTCTCCTTCCCAGACCCTGTATATCAGACTGGGATTGATTCTCCCCTCCCTGACCCTGTATATCAGACTGGGATTGATTCTCCCCACCCTGTCCTTGTATATCAGACTGGGATTGATTCTCCCTCCCAGACACTGTATATCAGACTGGGATTGATTCTCCCCACCCTGAACCTGTATATAAGACTGGGATTGATTCTCCCCTCCTTAACCCTGCATATCAGACTGGGATTGATTTTCCACACATTCACCCTGTATATCAGACTGGGATTGATTTTCCACACATTCACCCTGTATATCAGACTGGGATAGATTCTCCCCTCCCTGACCCTGTATATCAGACTGGGATTGATTCTCCACACCCTCACCCTCTATGTCAGACTGGGATTGATTCTCCACTCCCTGACCTGGTATATCAGGATGGGATTGATTCTCCCTCCCAGACCCTGTATATCAGACTGGGATTGATTCTCCCCACCCTGACCCTGTATGTCAGACTGGGATTGATTCTCCCCACCCTGACCCTGTACATCAGACTGGGATGGATTCTCCCCTCCCAGACCCTGTATATCAAACTGGATTAGATTCTGCCCAAGATGCTGAATATCAAACTGGGATTGATTCTCCCCTCCCTGACCCTGTATATCAGACTGGGATTGATTCTCCCCACCCTGACCCTGTATATCAGACTGGGATTCATTCTCCTTCCCAGACCCTGTATATCAGACTGGGATTGATTCTCCCCTCCCTGACCCTGTATATCAGACTGGGATTGATTCTCCCCTCCCTGACCCTGTATATCAGACTGGTATTGATTCTCCCCTCTCTGACCCTGTATATCAGACTGGGATTGATTCTCCCCACCCTGACACTGTATATCAGACTGGGATTGATTCTCCCCACCCTGTCCTTGTATATCAGACTGGGATTGATTCTCCCTCCCAGACACTGTATATCAGACTGGGATTGATTCTCCCCACCCTGAACCTGTATATAAGACTGGGATTGATTCTCCCCTCCTTAACCCTGCATATCAGACTGGGATTGATTTTCCACACATTCACCCTGTATATCAGACTGGGATTGATTTTCCACACATTCACCCTGTATATCAGACTGGGATAGATTCTCCCCTCCCTGACCCTGTATATCAGACTGGGATTGATTCTCCACACCCTCACCCTCTATGTCAGACTGGGATTGATTCTCCACTCCCTGACCTGGTATATCAGGATGGGATTGATTCTCCCTCCCAGACCCTGTATATCAGACTGGGATTGATTCTCCCCACCCTGACCCTGTATATCAGACTGGGATTGATTCTCCCCACCCTGACCCTGTACATCAGACTGGGATGGATTCTCCCCTCCCAGACCCTGTATATCAAACTGGATTAGATTCTGCCCAAGATGCTGAATATCAAACTGGGATTGATTCTCCCCTCCCTGACCCTGTGTATCAGACTGGGATTCATTCAACTTCCCAGACCCTGTATATCAGACTGGGATTGATTCTCCCCTCCCTGACCCTGTATATCAGACTGGTATTGATTCTCCCCTCTCTGACCCTGTATATCAGACTGGGATTGATTCTCCCCACCCTGACCCTGTATATCAGACTGGGATTGATTCTCCCCTCTCTGACCCTGTATATCAGACTGGGATTGATTCTCCCCACCCTGACCCTGTATATCAGACTGGGATTGATTCTCCCTCCCAGACACTGTATATCAGACTGGGATTCATTCTCCCCTCCTTAACCCTGCATATCAGACTGGGATTGATTCTCCCCACCCTGTCCTTGTATATCAGACTGGGATTGATTCTCCCCACCCTGACCCTGTATATCAGACTGGGTTTGATTCTCCCCACCCTGACCCTGTATATCAGACTGGTATTGATTCTCCCCTCCCTGACCCTGTGTATCAGACTGGGATTGTTTCTCCCCTCTCTGACCCTGTATATCAGACTGGGATTGATTCTCCCCACCCTGACCCTGTATATCAGACTGGGATTGATTCTCCCCACCCTGACCCTGTATATCAGACTGGGATTGATTCTCCCCTCCTTAACCCTGCATATCAGACTGGGATTGATTCTCCCCACCCTGACCCTGTATATCAGACTGGGATTGATTCTCCCCACCCTGACCCTGTATATCAGACTGGGATTGATTCTCCCTACCCTGACCCTGTATATCAGACTGGGATTGATTCTCCACACCCTGACCCTGTATATCACACTGGGATTGATTCTCCGCACCCTGACCCTGTATATCGGACTGGGATTGATTCTCCCTCCCAGACCCTGTATATCAGACTGGGATTGATTCTCCACTCCCTGACCCTGTATATCAGACTGGGATTGATTCTCCCCACCCTGACCCTGTATATCAGACTGGGATTGATTCTCCCCTCCCAGACCCTGTATATCAAACTGGATTAGATTCTGCCCAAGACGCTGAATATCAAACTGGGATTGATTCTCCCCTCCCTGACCCTGTGTATTAGACTGGGATTGATTCTCCCCACCCTGACCCTGTATATCAGACTGGGATTGATTCTCCCCACCCTGACCCTGTATATCAGACTGGGATTCATTCTCCTTCCCAGACCCTGTATATCAGACTGGGATTGATTCTCCCCTCCCTGACCCTGTATATCAGACTGGTATTGATTCTCCCCTCTCTGACCCTGTATATCAGACTGGGATTGATTCTCCCCACCCTGACCCTGTATATCAGACTGGGATTGATTCTCCCCACCCTGTCCTTGTATATCAGACTGGGATTGATTCTCCCTCCCAGACACTGTATATCAGACTGGGATTGATTCTCCCCACCCTGAACCTGTATATAAGACTGGGATTGATTCTCCCCTCCTTAACCCTGCATATCAGACTGGGATTGATTTTCCACACATTCACCCTGTATATCAGACTGGGATTGATTTTCCACACATTCACCCTGTATATCAGACTGGGATAGATTCTCCCCTCCCTGACCCTGTATATCAGACTGGGATTGATTCTCCACACCCTCACCCTCTATGTCAGACTGGGATTGATTCTCCACTCCCTGACCTGGTATATCAGGATGGGATTGATTCTCCCTCCCAGACCCTGTATATCAGACTGGGATTGATTCTCCCCACCCTGACCCTGTATATCAGACTGGGATTGATTCTCCCCACCCTGACCCTGTACATCAGACTGGGATGGATTCTCCCCTCCCAGACCCTGTATATCAAACTGGATTAGATTCTGCCCAAGATGCTGAATATCAAACTGGGATTGATTCTCCCCTCCCTGACCCTGTGTATCAGACTGGGATTCATTCAACTTCCCAGACCCTGTATATCAGACTGGGATTGACTCTCCCCTCCCTGACCCTGTATATCAGACTGGTATTGATTCTCCCCTCTCTGACCCTGTATATCAGACTGGGATTGATTCTCCCCACCCTGACCCTGTATATCAGACTGGGATTGATTCTCCCCTCTCTGACCCTGTATATCAGACTGGGATTGATTCTCCCCACCCTGACCCTGTATATCAGACTGGGATTGATTCTCCCTCCCAGACACTGTATATCAGACTGGGATTGATTCTCCCCTCCCTGACCCTGTATATAAGACTGGGATTCATTCTCCCCTCCTTAACCCTGCATATCAGACTGGGATTGATTCTCCCCACCCTGTCCTTGTATATCAGACTGGGATTGATTCTCCCCACCCTGACCCTGTATATCAGACTGGGATTGATTCTCCCCACCCTGACCCTGTATATCAGACTGGTATTGATTCTCCCCTCCCTGACCCTGTGTATCAGACTGGGATTGTTTCTCCCCTCTCTGACCCTGTATATCAGACTGGGATTGATTCTCCCCACCCTGACCCTGTATATCAGACTGGGATTGATTCTCCCCTCCCTGACCCTGTATATAAGACTGAGATTGATTCTCCCCTCCTTAACCCTGCATATCAGACTGGGATTGATTCTCCCCACCCTGACCCTGTATATCAGACTGGGATTGATTCTCCCCACCCTGACCCTGTATATCAGACTGGGATTGATTCTCCCTACCCTGACCCTGTATATCAGACTGGGATTGATTCTCCACACCCTGACCCTGTATATCACACTGGGATTGATTCTCCGCACCCTGACCCTGTATATCGGACTGGGATTGATTCTCCCTCCCAGAACCTGTATATCAGACTGGGATAGATTCTCCCCTCCCTGACCCTGTATATCAGACTGGGATTGATTCTCCACTCCCTTACCCTGTATATCAGACTGGGATTGATTCTCCACACCCTGACCCGGTATATCAGACTGGGATTGATTCTCCACACCCTGACCCGGTATATCAGACTGGGATTGATTCTCCCTCCCAGACCCTGTATATCCGACTGGGATTGATTCTCCACTCCCTGACCCTGTATATCACACTGGGATTGATTCTCCCTCCCAGACCCTGTATATCAGACTGGGATTGATTCTCCACTCCCTGACCCTGTATATCAGACTGGGATTGATTCTCCCCACCCTGACCCTGTATATCAGACTGGGATTGATTCTCCCCTCCCAGACCCTGTATATCAAACTGGATTAGATTCTGCCCAAGACGCTGAATATCAAACTGGGATTGATTCTCCCCTCCCTGACCCTGTGTATTAGACTGGGATTGATTCTCCCCACCCTGACCCTGTATATCAGACTGGGATTGATTCTCCCCACCCTGACCCTGTATATCAGACTGGGATTCATTCTCCTTCCCAGACCCTGTATATCAGACTGGGATTGATTCTCCCCTCCCTGACCCTGTATATCAGACTGGTATTGATTCTCCCCTCTCTGACCCTGTATATCAGACTGGGATTGATTCTCCCCACCCTGACCCTGTATATCAGACTGGGATTGATTCTCCCCACCCTGTCCTTGTATATCAGACTGGGATTGATTCTCCCTCCCAGACACTGTATATCAGACTGGGATTGATTCTCCCCACCCTGAACCTGTATATAAGACTGGGATTGATTCTCCCCTCCTTAACCCTGCATATCAGACTGGGATTGATTTTCCACACATTCACCCTGTATATCAGACTGGGATTGATTTTCCACACATTCACCCTGTATATCAGACTGGGATAGATTCTCCCCTCCCTGACCCTGTATATCAGACTGGGATTGATTCTCCACACCCTCACCCTCTATGTCAGACTGGGATTGATTCTCCACTCCCTGACCTGGTATATCAGACTGGGATTGATTCTCCCTCCCAGACCCTGTATATCAGACTGGGATTGATTCTCCCCACCCTGACCCTGTATATCAGACTGGGATTGATTCTCCCCACCCTGACCCTGTACATCAGACTGGGATGGATTCTCCCCTCCCAGACCCTGTATATCAAACTTTATTAGATTCTGCCCAAGATGCTGAATATCAAACTGGGATTGATTCTCCCCTCCCTGACCCTGTGTATCAGACTGGGATTCATTCAACTTCCCAGACCCTGTATATCAGACTGGGATTGACTCTCCCCTCCCTGACCCTGTATATCAGACTGGTATTGATTCTCCCCTCTCTGACCCTGTATATCAGACTGGGATTGATTCTCCCCACCCTGACCCTGTATATCAGACTGGGATTGATTCTCCCCTCTCTGACCCTGTATATCAGACTGGGATTGATTCTCCCCACCCTGACCCTGTATGTCAGACTGGGATTGATTCTCCCTACCCTGACCCTGTATATCAGACTGGGATTGATTCTCCCCACCCTGACCCTGTATGTCAGACTGGGATTGATTCTCCCCACCCTGACCTTGCATATCTGACTGGGATTGATTCTCCCTGCCAGACCCTGTATATCAGACTGGGATTGATTCTCCACTCCCTGACCCTGTATATCAGACTGGGATTGATTCTCCACACCCTGACCCTGTATATCGGACTGGGATTGATTCTCCACACCCTCACCCTCTATGTCAGACTGTGATTGATTCTCCACTCCCTGACCTGGTATATCAGACTGGGATTGATTCTCCCTCCCAGACCCTGTATATCAGACTGGGATTGATTCTCCACACCCTCACCCTCTATGTCAGACTTCGATTGATTCACCACTCCCTGACCTGGTATATCAGACTGGGATTGATTCTCCCTCCCAGACCCTGTATATCAGACTGGGATTGATTCTCCACTCCCTGACCCTGTATTTCAGACTGGGATTGATTCTCCCTCCCAGACCCTGTATATCAGAGTGGGATTGATTCTCCACTCCCTGACCCTGTATATCAGACTGGGATTGATTCTCCCCACCCTGACCCTGTATATCAGACTGGGATTGATTCTCCCCACCCTGACCCTGTACATCAGACTGGGATGGATTCTCCCCTCCCAGACCCTGTATATCAAACTGGATTAGATTCTGCCCAAGATGCTGAATATCAAACTGGGATTATTTCTCCCCTCCCTGACCCTGTGTATCAGACTGGGATTCATTCTCCTTCCCAGACCCTGTATATCAGACTGGGATTGATTCTCCCCTCCCTGACCCTGTATATCAGACTGGTATTGATTCTCCCCTCTCTGACCCTGTATATCAGACTGGGATTGATTCTCCCCACCCTGACCCTGTATATCAGACTGGGATTGATTCTCCCCTCTCTGACCCTGTATATCAGACTGGGATTGATTCTCCCCACCCTGACCCTGTATATCAGACAGGGATTGATTCTCCCTCCCAGACACTGTATATCAGACTGGGATTGATTCTCCCCTCCCTGACCCTGTATATAAGACTGGGATTCATTCTCCCCTCCTTAACCCTGCATATCAGACTGGGATTGATTCTCCCCACCCTGACCCTGTATATCAGACTGGGATTGATTCTCCCCACCCTGACCCTGTATGTCAGACTGGGATTGATTCTCCCTACCCTGACCCTGTATATCAGACTGGGATTGATTCTCCCCACCCTGACCCTGTATGTCAGACTGGGATTGATTCTCCCCACCCTGACCTTGCATATCGGACTGGGATTGATTCTCCCTGCCAGACCCTGTATATCAGACTGGGATTGATTCTCCCCTCCCTGACCCTGTATATCAGACTGGGATTGATTCTCCCTCCCAGACCCTGTATATCAGACTGGGATTGATTCTCCACTCCCTGACCCTGTATTTCAGACTGGGATTGATTCTCCCTCCCAGACCCTGTATATCAGAGTGGGATTGATTCTCCACTCCCTGACCCTGTATATCAGACTGGGATTGATTCTCCCCACCCTGACCCTGTATATCAGACTGGGATTGATTCTCCCCACCCTGACCCTGTACATCAGACTGGGATGGATTCTCCCCTCCCAGACCCTGTATATCAAACTGGATTAGATTCTGCCCAAGATGCTGAATATCAAACTGGGATTGATTCTCCCCTCCCTGACCCTGTGTATCAGACTGGGATTCATTCTCCTTCCCAGACCCTGTATATCAGACTGGGATTGATTCTCCCCTCCCTGACCCTGTATATCAGACTGGTATTGATTCTCCCCTCTCTGACCCTGTATATCAGACTGGGATTCATTCTCCCCACCCTGACCCTGTATATCAGACTGGGATTGATTCTCCCCACCCTAACCCTGTATATCAGACAGGGATTGATTCTCCCTCCCAGACACTGTATATCAGACTGGGATTGATTCTCCCCTCCCTGACCCTGTATATAAGACTGGGATTCATTCTCCCCTCCTTAACCCTGCATATCAGACTGGGATTGATTCTCCCCACCCTGACCCTGTATGTCAGACTGGGATTGATTCTCCCTACCCTGACCCTGTATATCAGACTGGGATTGATTCTCCCTACCCTGACCCTGTATATCAGACTGGGATTGATTCTCCCCACCCTGACCCTGTATGTCAGACTGGGATTGATTCTCCCCACCCTGACCTTGCATATCGGACTGGGATTGATTCTCCCTGCCAGACCCTGTATATCAGACTGGGATTGATTCTCCCCTCCCTGACCCTGTATATCAGACTGGGATTGATTCTCCACACCCTGACCCTGTATATTAGACTGGGATTGATTCTCCCCACCCTGACCCTGCATATCGGACTGGGATTGATTCTCCCTGCCAGACCCTGTATATCAGACTGGGATTGATTCTCCACTCCCTGACCCTGTATATCAGACTGGGATTGATTCTCCACACCCTGACTCTGTATATCGGACTGGGAATGATTCTCCCTCCCAGAACCTGTATATCAGACTGGGATAGATTCTCCCCTCCCTGACCCTGTATATCAGACTGGGATTGATTCTCCACACCCACACCCTCTATGTCAGACTGGGATTGATTCTCCACTCCCTGACCTGGTATATCAGACTGGGATTGATTCTCCCTCCCAGACGCTGTATATCAGACTGGAATTGATTCTCCACACCCTGACCCTGTATATCAGACTGGGATTGATTCTCACACCCTGACCCGGTATATCAGACTGGGATTGATTCTCCACACCCTGACCCGGTATATCAGACTGGGATTGATTCTCCCTCCCAGACCCTGTATATCAGACTGGGATTGATTCTCCACACCCTCACCCTGTATATCAGACTGGCAATGATTCTCCCCATGTCCCTGTATATCAGACTGGCAATGATTCTCCCCATGACCCTGTATATCAGGTTGGGATTGATTCTCCCTCCCAGAACCTGTATATCAGACTGGGATCGATTCTCCACTCCCTGACCCTGTATAGCAGACTGGGATTGATTCTCCCCTCCCTGACCCTGTATATCAGACTGGGATTGATTCTCCACACCCTCACCCTGTATATCAGACTGGGATTGATTCTCCCCATGACCATGCATATCAGACTGGGATTGATTCTCCCCATGACCCTATATATCAAACTGGGATTGATTCTCCCCACCCTGACCCTGTATATCACACTGGGATTGATTCTCCCCACCATGACCATTATATCAGACTGGGATTGATTCTCCCCACCCTGACCCTGTATATCAGACTGGGATTGATTCTCCACACCCTGACCCTGTATAGCAGACTGGGATTGATTCTCCCCACCCTGACCCTGTATATCAGACTGGGATTGATTCTCCCCTCCCTGACCCTGTATGCCAGAATGGGATTGATTCCCCCCATGACCCTGTATATCAGACTGGGATTGATTCTCCCCACCCTGACCCTGTATGTCAGACTGGGATTGATTCTC
This sequence comes from Hypanus sabinus, assembly GCF_030144855.1. Lineage (NCBI taxonomy): Eukaryota > Metazoa > Chordata > Chondrichthyes > Myliobatiformes > Dasyatidae > Hypanus > Hypanus sabinus. The sequence continues at coordinate 836,275 of NW_026778976.1, read as the reverse complement.
CCTCCCAGACCCTGTATATCCGACTGGGATTGATTCTCCACTCCCTGACCCTGTATATCACACTGGGATTGATTCTCCCTCCCAGACCCTGTATATCAGACTGGGATTGATTCTCCACTCCCTGACCCTGTATATCAGACTGGGATTGATTCTCCCCACCCTGACCCTGTATATCAGACTGGGATTGATTCTCCCCTCCCAGACCCTGTATATCAAACTGGATTAGATTCTGCCCAAGACGCTGAATATCAAACTGGGATTGATTCTCCCCGCCCTGACCCTGTGTATTAGACTGGGATTGATTCTCCCCACCCTGACCCTGTATATCAGACTGGGATTGATTCTCCCCACCCTGACCCTGTATATCAGACTGGGATTCATTCTCCTTCCCAGACCCTGTATATCAGACTGGGATTGATTCTCCCCTCCCTGACCCTGTATATCAGACTGGTATTGATTCTCCCCTCTCTGACCCTGTATATCAGACTGGGATTGATTCTCCCCACCCTGACCCTGTATGTCAGACTGGGATTGATTCTCCCCACCCTGACCTTGCATATCTGACTGGGATTGATTCTCCCTGCCAGACCCTGTATATCAGACTGGGATTGATTCTCCACTCCCTGACCCTGTATATCAGACTGGGATTGATTCTCCACACCCTGACCCTGTATATCGGACTGGGATTGATTCTCCACACCCTCACCCTCTATGTCAGACTGTGATTGATTCTCCACTCCCTGACCTGGTATATCAGACTGGGATTGATTCTCCCTCCCAGACCCTGTATATCAGACTGGGATTGATTCTCCACACCCTCACCCTCTATGTCAGACTTCGATTGATTCACCACTCCCTGACCTGGTATATCAGACTGGGATTGATTCTCCCTCCCAGACCCTGTATATCAGACTGGGATTGATTCTCCACTCCCTGACCCTGTATTTCAGACTGGGATTGATTCTCCCTCCCAGACCCTGTATATCAGAGTGGGATTGATTCTCCACTCCCTGACCCTGTATATCAGACTGGGATTGATTCTCCCCACCCTGACCCTGTATATCAGACTGGGATTGATTCTCCCCACCCTGACCCTGTACATCAGACTGGGATGGATTCTCCCCTCCCAGACCCTGTATATCAAACTGGATTAGATTCTGCCCAAGATGCTGAATATCAAACTGGGATTATTTCTCCCCTCCCTGACCCTGTGTATCAGACTGGGATTCATTCTCCTTCCCAGACCCTGTATATCAGACTGGGATTGATTCTCCCCTCCCTGACCCTGTATATCAGACTGGTATTGATTCTCCCCTCTCTGACCCTGTATATCAGACTGGGATTGATTCTCCCCACCCTGACCCTGTATATCAGACTGGGATTGATTCTCCCCTCTCTGACCCTGTATATCAGACTGGGATTGATTCTCCCCACCCTGACCCTGTATATCAGACAGGGATTGATTCTCCCTCCCAGACACTGTATATCAGACTGGGATTGATTCTCCCCTCCCTGACCCTGTATATAAGACTGGGATTCATTCTCCCCTCCTTAACCCTGCATATCAGACTGGGATTGATTCTCCCCACCCTGACCCTGTATATCAGACTGGGATTGATTCTCCCCACCCTGACCCTGTATGTCAGACTGGGATTGATTCTCCCTACCCTGACCCTGTATATCAGACTGGGATTGATTCTCCCCACCCTGACCCTGTATGTCAGACTGGGATTGATTCTCCCCACCCTGACCTTGCATATCGGACTGGGATTGATTCTCCCTGCCAGACCCTGTATATCAGACTGGGATTGATTCTCCCCTCCCTGACCCTGTATATCAGACTGGGATTGATTCTCCCTCCCAGACCCTGTATATCAGACTGGGATTGATTCTCCACTCCCTGACCCTGTATTTCAGACTGGGATTGATTCTCCCTCCCAGACCCTGTATATCAGAGTGGGATTGATTCTCCACTCCCTGACCCTGTATATCAGACTGGGATTGATTCTCCCCACCCTGACCCTGTATATCAGACTGGGATTGATTCTCCCCACCCTGACCCTGTACATCAGACTGGGATGGATTCTCCCCTCCCAGACCCTGTATATCAAACTGGATTAGATTCTGCCCAAGATGCTGAATATCAAACTGGGATTGATTCTCCCCTCCCTGACCCTGTGTATCAGACTGGGATTCATTCTCCTTCCCAGACCCTGTATATCAGACTGGGATTGATTCTCCCCTCCCTGACCCTGTATATCAGACTGGTATTGATTCTCCCCTCTCTGACCCTGTATATCAGACTGGGATTCATTCTCCCCACCCTGACCCTGTATATCAGACTGGGATTGATTCTCCCCACCCTAACCCTGTATATCAGACAGGGATTGATTCTCCCTCCCAGACACTGTATATCAGACTGGGATTGATTCTCCCCTCCCTGACCCTGTATATAAGACTGGGATTCATTCTCCCCTCCTTAACCCTGCATATCAGACTGGGATTGATTCTCCCCACCCTGACCCTGTATGTCAGACTGGGATTGATTCTCCCTACCCTGACCCTGTATATCAGACTGGGATTGATTCTCCCTACCCTGACCCTGTATATCAGACTGGGATTGATTCTCCCCACCCTGACCCTGTATGTCAGACTGGGATTGATTCTCCCCACCCTGACCTTGCATATCGGACTGGGATTGATTCTCCCTGCCAGACCCTGTATATCAGACTGGGATTGATTCTCCCCTCCCTGACCCTGTATATCAGACTGGGATTGATTCTCCACACCCTGACCCTGTATATTAGACTGGGATTGATTCTCCCCACCCTGACCCTGCATATCGGACTGGGATTGATTCTCCCTGCCAGACCCTGTATATCAGACTGGGATTGATTCTCCACTCCCTGACCCTGTATATCAGACTGGGATTGATTCTCCACACCCTGACTCTGTATATCGGACTGGGAATGATTCTCCCTCCCAGAACCTGTATATCAGACTGGGATAGATTCTCCCCTCCCTGACCCTGTATATCAGACTGGGATTGATTCTCCACACCCACACCCTCTATGTCAGACTGGGATTGATTCTCCACTCCCTGACCTGGTATATCAGACTGGGATTGATTCTCCCTCCCAGACGCTGTATATCAGACTGGAATTGATTCTCCACACCCTGACCCTGTATATCAGACTGGGATTGATTCTCACACCCTGACCCGGTATATCAGACTGGGATTGATTCTCCACACCCTGACCCGGTATATCAGACTGGGATTGATTCTCCCTCCCAGACCCTGTATATCAGACTGGGATTGATTCTCCACACCCTCACCCTGTATATCAGACTGGCAATGATTCTCCCCATGTCCCTGTATATCAGACTGGCAATGATTCTCCCCATGACCCTGTATATCAGGTTGGGATTGATTCTCCCTCCCAGAACCTGTATATCAGACTGGGATCGATTCTCCACTCCCTGACCCTGTATAGCAGACTGGGATTGATTCTCCCCTCCCTGACCCTGTATATCAGACTGGGATTGATTCTCCACACCCTCACCCTGTATATCAGACTGGGATTGATTCTCCCCATGACCATGCATATCAGACTGGGATTGATTCTCCCCATGACCCTATATATCAAACTGGGATTGATTCTCCCCACCCTGACCCTGTATATCACACTGGGATTGATTCTCCCCACCATGACCATTATATCAGACTGGGATTGATTCTCCCCACCCTGACCCTGTATATCAGACTGGGATTGATTCTCCACACCCTGACCCTGTATAGCAGACTGGGATTGATTCTCCCCACCCTGACCCTGTATATCAGACTGGGATTGATTCTCCCCTCCCTGACCCTGTATGCCAGAATGGGATTGATTCCCCCCATGACCCTGTATATCAGACTGGGATTGATTCTCCCCACCCTGACCCTGTATGTCAGACTGGGATTGATTCTCCCTCCCAGACCCTGTATATCCGACTGGGATTGATTCTCCACTCCCTGACCCTGTATATCACACTGGGATTGATTCTCCCTCCCAGACCCTGTATATCAGACTGGGATTGATTCTCCACTCCCTGACCCTGTATATCAGACTGGGATTGATTCTCCCCACCCTGACCCTGTATATCAGACTGGGATTGATTCTCCCCTCCCAGACCCTGTATATCAAACTGGATTAGATTCTGCCCAAGACGCTGAATATCAAACTGGGATTGATTCTCCCCTCCCTGACCCTGTGTATTAGACTGGGATTGATTCTCCCCACCCTGACCCTGTATATCAGACTGGGATTGATTCTCCCCACCCTGACCCTGTATATCAGACTGGGATTCATTCTCCTTCCCAGACCCTGTATATCAGACTGGGATTGATTCTCCCCACCCTGACCCTGTATATCAGACTGGTATTGATTCTCCCCTCTCTGACCCTGTATATCAGACTGGGATTGATTCTCCCCACCCTGACCCTGTATATCAGACTGGGATTGATTCTCCCCACCCTGTCCTTGTATATCAGACTGGGATTGATTCTCCCTCCCAGACACTGTATATCAGACTGGGATTGATTCTCCCCACCCTGAACCTGTATATAAGACTGGGATTGATTCTCCCCTCCTTAACCCTGCATATCAGACTGGGATTGATTTTCCACACATTCACCCTGTATATCAGACTGGGATTGATTTTCCACACATTCACCCTGTATATCAGACTGGGATAGATTCTCCCCTCCCTGACCCTGTATATCAGACTGGGATTGATTCTCCACACCCTCACCCTCTATGTCAGACTGGGATTGATTCTCCACTCCCTGACCTGGTATATCAGACTGGGATTGATTCTCCCTCCCAGACCCTGTATATCAGACTGGGATTGATTCTCCCCACCCTGACCCTGTATATCAGACTGGGATTGATTCTCCCCACCCTGACCCTGTACATCAGACTGGGATGGATTCTCCCCTCCCAGACCCTGTATATCAAACTTTATTAGATTCTGCCCAAGATGCTGAATATCAAACTGGGATTGATTCTCCCCTCCCTGACCCTGTGTATCAGACTGGGATTCATTCAACTTCCCAGACCCTGTATATCAGACTGGGATTGACTCTCCCCTCCCTGACCCTGTATATCAGACTGGTATTGATTCTCCCCTCTCTGACCCTGTATATCAGACTGGGATTGATTCTCCCCACCCTGACCCTGTATATCAGACTGGGATTGATTCTCCCCTCTCTGACCCTGTATATCAGACTGGGATTGATTCTCCCCACCCTGACCCTGTATATCAGACTGGGATTGATTCTCCCTCCCAGACACTGTATATCAGACTGGGATTGATTCTCCCCTCCCTGACCCTGTATATAAGACTGGGATTCATTCTCCCCTCCTTAACCCTGCATATCAGACTGGGATTGATTCTCCCCACCCTGACCCTGTATATCAGACTGGGATTGATTCTCCCCACCCTGACCCTGTATGTCAGACTGGGATTGATTCTCCCTACCCTGACCCTGTATATCAGACTGGGATTGATTCTCCCCACCCTGACCCTGTATGTCAGACTGGGATTGATTCTCCCCACCCTGACCTTGCATATCTGACTGGGATTGATTCTCCCTGCCAGACCCTGTATATCAGACTGGGATTGATTCTCCACTCCCTGACCCTGTATATCAGACTGGGATTGATTCTCCACACCCTGACCCTGTATATCGGACTGGGATTGATTCTCCACACCCTCACCCTCTATGTCAGACTGTGATTGATTCTCCACTCCCTGACCTGGTATATCAGACTGGGATTGATTCTCCCTCCCAGACCCTGTATATCAGACTGGGATTGATTCTCCACACCCTCACCCTCTATGTCAGACTTCGATTGATTCACCACTCCCTGACCTGGTATATCAGACTGGGATTGATTCTCCCTCCCAGACCCTGTATATCAGACTGGGATTGATTCTCCACTCCCTGACCCTGTATTTCAGACTGGGATTGATTCTCCCTCCCAGACCCTGTATATCAGAGTGGGATTGATTCTCCACTCCCTGACCCTGTATATCAGACTGGGATTGATTCTCCCCACCCTGACCCTGTATATCAGACTGGGATTGATTCTCCCCACCCTGACCCTGTACATCAGACTGGGATGGATTCTCCCCTCCCAGACCCTGTATATCAAACTGGATTAGATTCTGCCCAAGATGCTGAATATCAAACTGGGATTATTTCTCCCCTCCCTGACCCTGTGTATCAGACTGGGATTCATTCTCCTTCCCAGACCCTGTATATCAGACTGGGATTGATTCTCCCCTCCCTGACCCTGTATATCAGACTGGTATTGATTCTCCCCTCTCTGACCCTGTATATCAGACTGGGATTGATTCTCCCCACCCTGACCCTGTATATCAGACTGGGATTGATTCTCCCCTCTCTGACCCTGTATATCAGACTGGGATTGATTCTCCCCACCCTGACCTTGTATATCAGACAGGGATTGATTCTCCCTCCCAGACACTGTATATCAGACTGGGATTGATTCTCCCCTCCCTGACCCTGTATATAAGACTGGGATTCATTCTCCCCTCCTTAACCCTGCATATCAGACTGGGATTGATTCTCCCCACCCTGACCCTGTATATCAGACTGGGATTGATTCTCCCCACCCTGACCCTGTATGTCAGACTGGGATTGATTCTCCCTACCCTGACCCTGTATATCAGACTGGGATTGATTCTCCCTGCCAGACCCTGTATATCAGACTGGGATTGATTCTCCCCTCCCTGACCCTGTATATCAGACTGGGATTGATTCTACCTCCCAGACCCTGTATATCAGACTGGGATTGATTCTCCACTCCCTGACCCTGTATTTCAGACTGGGATTGATTCTCCCTCCCAGACCCTGTATATCAGAGTGGGATTGATTCTCCACTCCCTGACCCTGTATATCAGACTGGGATTGATTCTCCCCACCCTGACCCTGTATATCAGACTGGGATTGATTCTCCCCACCCTGACCCTGTACATCAGACTGGGATGGATTCTCCCCTCCCAGACCCTGTATATCAAACTGGATTAGATTCTGCCCAAGATGCTGAATATCAAACTGGGATTGATTCTCCCCTCCCTGACCCTGTGTATCAGACTGGGATTCATTCTCCTTCCCAGACCCTGTATATCAGACTGGGATTGATTCTCCCCTCCCTGACCCTGTATATCAGACTGGTATTGATTCTCCCCTCTCTGACCCTGTATATCAGACTGGGATTGATTCTCCCCACCCTGACCCTGTATATCAGACTGGGATTGATTCTCCCCACCCTAACCCTGTATATCAGACAGGGATTGATTCTCCCTCCCAGACACTGTATATCAGACTGGGATTGATTCTCCCCTCCCTGACCCTGTATATAAGACTGGGATTCATTCTCCCCTCCTTAACCCTGCATATCAGACTGGGATTGATTCTCCCCACCCTGACCCTGTATATCAGACTGGGATTGATTCTCCCCACCCTGACCCTGTATGTCAGACTGGGATTGATTCTCCCTACCCTGACCCTGTATATCAGACTGGGATTGATTCTCCCCACCCTGACCCTGTATGTCAGACTGGGATTGATTCTCCCCACCCTGACCTTGCATATCGGACTGGGATTGATTCTCCACACCCTGACCCTGTATATTAGACTGGGATTGATTCTCCCCACCCTGACCCTGCATATCGGACTGGGATTGATTCTCCCTGCCAGACCCTGTATATCAGACTGGGATTGATTCTCCACTCCCTGACCCTGTATATCAGACTGGGATTGATTCTCCACACCCTGACCCTGTATATCGGACTGGGAATGATTCTCCCTCCCAGAACCTGTATATCAGACTGGGATAGATTCTCCCCTCCCTGACCCTGTATATCAGACTGGGATTGATTCTCCACACCCACACCCTCTATGTCAGACTGGGATTGATTCTCCACTCCCTGACCTGGTATATCAGACTGGGATTGATTCTCCCTCCCAGACGCTGTATATCAGACTGGAATTGATTCTCCACACCCTGACCCTGTATATCAGACTGGGATTGATTCTCACACCCTGACCCGGTATATCAGACTGGGATTGATTCTCCACACCCTGACCCGGTATATCAGACTGGGATTGATTCTCCCTCCCAGACCCTGTATATCAGACTGGGATTGATTCTCCACACCCTCACCCTGTATATCAGACTGGCAATGATTCTCCCCATGTCCCTGTATATCAGACTGGCAATGATTCTCCCCATGACCCTGTATATCAGGTTGGGATTGATTCTCCCTCCCAGAACCTGTATATCAGACTGGGATCGATTCTCCACTCCCTGACCCTGTATAGCAGACTGGGATTGATTCTCCCCTCCCTGACCCTGTATATCAGACTGGGATTGATTCTCCCCACCCTGACCCTGTATATCAGACTGGGATTGATTCTCCACACCCTCACCCTGTATATCAGACTGGGATTGATTCTCCCCATGACCATGCATATCAGACTGGGATTGATTCTCCCCATGACCCTATATATCAAACTGGGATTGATTCTCCCCACCCTGACCCTGTATATCACACTGGGATTGATTCTCCCCACCATGACCATGTATATCAGACTGGGATTGATTCTCCCCACCCTGACCCTGTATATCAGACTGGGATTGATTCTCCACACCCTGACCCTGTATAGCAGACTGGGATTGATTCTCCCCACCCTGACCCTGTATATCAGACTGGGATTGATTCTCCCCTCCCTGACCCTGTATGCCAGAATGGGATTGATTCCCCCCATGACCCTGTATATCAGACTGGGATTGATTCTCCCCACCCTGACCCTGTATGTCAGACTGGGATTGATTCTCCCTACCCTGACCCTGTATATTAGACTGGGATTGATTCTCCCCACCCTGACCTTGCATATCGGACTGGGATTGATTCTCCCTGCCAGACCCTGTATATCAGACTGGGATTGATTCTCCACTCCCTGACCCTGTATATCAGACTGGGATTGATTCTCCACACCCTCACCCTCTATGTCAGACTGGGATTGATTCTCCACTCCCTGACCTGGTATATCAGACTGGGATTGATTCTCCCTCCCAGACCCTGTATATCAGACTGGGATTGATTCTCCACACCCTGACCCTGTATATCAGACTGGGATTGATTCTCCACACCCTGACCCGGTATATCAGACTGGGATTGATTCCCCACACCCTGACCCGGTATATCAGACTGGGATTGATTCTCCCTCCCAGACCCTGTATATCAGACTGGGATTGATTCTCCACTCCCTGACCCTGTATATCAGACTGGGATTGATTCTCCCTCCCAGACACTGTATATCAGACTGGGATTGATTCTCCACTCCCTGACCCTGTATATCAGACTGGGATTGATTCTCCCCACCCTGACCCTGTACATCAGACTGGGATTGATTCTCCCCTCCCAGACCCTGTATATCAAACTGGATTAGATTCTGCCCAAGATGCTGAATATCAAACTGGGATTGATTCTCCCCTCCCTGACCCTGTGTATCAGACTGGGATTCATTCTCCTTCCCAGACCCTGTATATCAGACTGGGATTGATTCTCCCCTCCCTGACCCTGTATATCAGACTGGTATTGATTCTCCCCTCTCTGACCCTGTATATCAGACTGGGATTGATTCTCCCCACCCTGACCCTGTATATCAGACTGGGATTGATTCTCCCCTCTCTGACCCTCTGTAACAGACTGGGATTGATTCTCCCCACCCTGACCCTGTATATCAGACTGGTATTGATTCTCCCCACCCTCACCCTGTACGTCAGACTGGGATTGATTCTCCCCACCCTGACCCTGTATATCGGACTGGGATTGATTCTCCCTCCCGGACCCTGTATATCAGACTGGGATTGATTCTCCCTCCCGGACCCTGTATATCAGACTGGGATTGATTCTCCCCACCCTGACCCTGTATATCAGACTGGGATTGATTCTCCACACCCTGACCCAGGTATATCAGACTGCGATTGATTCTCCCCATAACACTGTATATCAGACTGGGATTGATTCTCGCCTACCTGACCCAGTATGTCAGACAGGGATTGATTCTCCCCATGACCCTGTATATCACACTGCAATTGATTCCCCACACTCTGACTCTGTATATCAGACTGGGATTGATTCTCCCCACCCTGACCCTGTATATCAGACTGGGATTGATTCTCCCTCCCAGACCCTGTATATAAGACTGGGATTGATTCTCCCCTCCTTAACCCTGCATATCAGACTGGGATTGATTCCCCCCACCCTGACCCTGTATATCAGACTGGGATTGATTCTCCCCACCCTGACCCTGTATATCAGACTGGGATTCATTCTCCACACCCTGACCCTGTATATTAGACTGGGATTGATTCTCCCCTCCCTGACCCTGCATATCGCACTGGGATTGATTCTCCCTGCCAGACCCTGTATATCAGACTGGGATTGATTCTCAACTCCCTGACCCTGTATATCAGACTGGGATTGATTCTCCACACCCTCACCCTGTATATCTGACTGGGATTGATTCTCCACACCCTGACCCTGTATATCAGACTGGGATTGATTCTCCCCACACTGACCCTGTATATCAGACTGGGATTGATTCTCCCCATGACCCTGCAGATCAGACTGGGATTGATTCTCCCCACCCTGACCCTGTATATCAGACTGGGATTGATTCTCCCCACCCTGTCCTTGTATATCAGACTGGGATTGATTCTCCCCTCCCTAACCCTGTATATCAGACTGGGATTGATTCTCCCTCCCAAACACTGTATATCAGACTGGGATTGATTCTCCCCTCCCTGACCCTGTATGCCAGACTGGGATTGATTCCCCCCATGACCCTGTATATCAGACTGGGATTGATTCTCCACATCCTGACCCGGTATATCAGACTGGGATTGATTCTCCACACCCTGACCCGGTATATCAGACTGCGATTGATTCTCCCTCCCAGACCCTGTATATCAGACTGGGATTGATTCTCCACTCCCTGACCCTGTATATCACACTGGGATTGATTCTCCCTCCCAGACACTGTATATCAGACTGGGATTGATTCTCCACTCCCTGACCCTGTATATCAGACTGGGATTGATTCTCCCCACCCTGACCCTGTATATCAGACTGGGATTGATTCTCCCCTCCCAGACCCTGTATATCAAACTGGATTAGATTCTGCCCAAGACGCTGAATATCAAACTGGGATTGATTCTCCCCTCCCTGACCCTGTGTATCAGACTGGGATTGATTCTTCCCTCCCTGACCCTGTATATCAGACTGGGATTGATTCTCCCCTCCCTGACCCTGTATATCAGACTGGGATTGATTCTCCCCTCCCAGACCCTGTATATCAGACTGGGATTGATTCTCCACTCCCTGACCCTGTATATCACACTGGGATTGATTCTCCCTTCCCTGACCCTGCATATCGGACTGGGATTGATTCTCCCTGCCAGACCCTGTATATCAGACTGGGATTGACTCTCCACACCCTGACCCTGCATATCGGACTGGGATTGATTCTCCACACCCTGACCCTGTATAGCAGACTGGGATTGATTCTCCCCACCCTGACCCTGTATATCAGACTGGGATTGATTCTCCCCTCCCTGACCCTGTATGCCAGAATGGGATTGATTCCCCCCATAACCCTGTATATCAGACTGGGATTGATTCTCCCCACCCTGACCCTGTATGTCAGACTGGGATTGATTCTCCCTACCCTGACCCTGTATATTAGACTGGGATTGATTCTCCCCACCCTGACCTTGCATATCGGACTGGGATTGATTCTCCCTGCCAGACCCTGTATATCAGACTGGGATTGATTCTCCACTCCCTGACCCTGTATATCAGACTGGGATTGATTCTCCACACCCTCACCCTCTATGTCAGACTGGGATTGATTCTCCACTCCCTGACCTGGTATATCAGACTGGGATTGATTCTCCCTCCCAGACCCTGTATATCAGACTGGGATTGATTCTCCACACCCTGACCCTGTATATCAGACTGGGATTGATTCTCCACACCCTGACCCGGTATATCAGACTGGGATTGATTCCCCACACCCTGACCCGGTATATCAGACTGGGATTGATTCTCCCTCCCAGACCCTGTATATCAGACTGGGATTGATTCTCCACTCCCTGACCCTGTATATCAGACTGGGATTGATTCTCCCTCCCAGACACTGTATATCAGACTGGGATTGATTCTCCACTCCCTGACCCTGTATATCAGACTGGGATTGATTCTCCCCACCCTGACCCTGTACATCAGACTGGGATTGATTCTCCCCTCCCAGACCCTGTATATCAAACTGGATTAGATTCTGCCCAAGATGCTGAATATCAAACTGGGATTGATTCTCCCCTCCCTGACCCTGTGTATCAGACTGGGATTCATTCTCCTTCCCAGACCCTGTATATCAGACTGGGATTGATTCTCCCCTCCCTGACCCTGTATATCAGACTGGTATTGATTCTCCCCTCTCTGACCCTGTATATCAGACTGGGATTGATTCTCCCCACCCTGACCCTGTATATCAGACTGGGATTGATTCTCCCCTCTCTGACCCTCTGTAACAGACTGGGATTGATTCTCCCCACCCTGACCCTGTATATCAGACTGGTATTGATTCTCCCCACCCTCACCCTGTACGTCAGACTGGGATTGATTCTCCCCACCCTGACCCTGTATATCGGACTGGGATTGATTCTCCCTCCCGGACCCTGTATATCAGACTGGGATTGATTCTCCCTCCCGGACCCTGTATATCAGACTGGGATTGATTCTCCCCACCCTGACCCTGTATATCAGACTGGGATTGATTCTCCACACCCTGACCCAGGTATATCAGACTGCGATTGATTCTCCCCATAACACTGTATATCAGACTGGGATTGATTCTCGCCTCCCTGACCCAGTATGTCAGACAGGGATTGATTCTCCCCATGACCCTGTATATCACACTGCAATTGATTCCCCACACTCTGACTCTGTATATCAGACTGGGATTGATTCTCCCCACCCTGACCCTGTATATCAGACTGGGATTGATTCTCCCTCCCAGACCCTGTATATAAGACTGGGATTGATTCTCCCCTCCTTAACCCTGCATATCAGACTGGGATTGATTCCCCCCACCCTGACCCTGTATATCAGACTGGGATTGATTCTCCCCACCCTGACCCTGTATATCAGACTGGGATTCATTCTCCACACCCTGACCCTGTATATTAGACTGGGATTGATTCTCCCCTCCCTGACCCTGCATATCGCACTGGGATTGATTCTCCCTGCCAGACCCTGTATATCAGACTGGGATTGATTCTCAACTCCCTGACCCTGTATATCAGACTGGGATTGATTCTCCACACCCTCACCCTGTATATCTGACTGGGATTGATTCTCCACACCCTGACCCTGTATATCAGACTGGGATTGATTCTCCCCACACTGACCCTGTATATCAGACTGGGATTGATTCTCCCCATGACCCTGCAGATCAGACTGGGATTGATTCTCCCCACCCTGACCCTGTATATCAGACTGGGATTGATTCTCCCCACCCTGTCCTTGTATATCAGACTGGGATTGATTCTCCCCTCCCTGACCCTGTATATCAGACTGGGATTGATTCTCCCCTCCCTGACCCTGTATGCCAGACTGGGATTGATTCCCCCCATGACCCTGTATATCAGACTGGGATTGATTCTCCACATCCTGACCCGGTATATCAGACTGGGATTGATTCTCCACACCCTGACCCGGTATATCAGACTGCGATTGATTCTCCCTCCCAGACCCTGTATATCAGACTGGGATTGATTCTCCACTCCCTGACCCTGTATATCACACTGGGATTGATTCTCCCTCCCAGACACTGTATATCAGACTGGGATTGATTCTCCACTCCCTGACCCTGTATATCAGACTGGGATTGATTCTCCCCACCCTGACCCTGTATATCAGACTGGGATTGATTCTCCCCTCCCAGACCCTGTATATCAAACTGGATTAGATTCTGCCCAAGACGCTGAATATCAAACTGGGATTGATTCTCCCCTCCCTGACCCTGTGTATCAGACTGGGATTGATTCTTCCCTCCCTGACCCTGTATATCAGACTGGGATTGATTCTCCCCTCCCTGACCCTGTATATCAGACTGGGATTGATTCTCCCCTCCCAGACCCTGTATATCAGACTGGGATTGATTCTGAACTCCCTGACCCTGTATATCACACTGGGATTGATTCTCCCTTCCCTGACCCTGCATATCGGACTGGGATTGATTCTCCCTGCCAGACCCTGTATATCAGACTGGGATTGACTCTCCACACCCTGACCCTGCATATCGGACTGGGATTGATTCTCCCTGCCAGACCCTGTATATCAGGCTGGGATTGATTCTCCACACCCTCACCCTGTATATCAGACTGGGATTGATTCTCCACACCCTGACCCTGTATATCAGACTGGGATTGATTCTCCCCACACTGACCCTGTATATCAGACTGGGATTGATTCTCCCCATGACCATGCATATCAGACTGGGATTGATTCTCCCCATGACCCTATATATCAAACTGGGATTGATTCTCCCCACCCTGACCCTGTATATCACACTGGGATTGATTCTCCCCACCATGACCATGTACATCAGACTGGGATTGATTCTCCCCACCCTGACCCTGTATATCAGACTGGGATTGATTCTCCCCACCCTGACCCTGTATATCAGACTGGGATTGATTCTCCCCACCCTGACCCTGTATATCAGACTGGGATTGATTCTCCCCTCCCTGACCCTGTATGCCAGACTGGGATTGATTCTCTTCATGACCCTGTATATCTGACTGGAATTGATTCTCCCCATGACTCTGTATATCCGACTGGGATTGATTCTCCCCACCCTGACCGTGTATGTCAGACTGGGATTGATTCTCCCCTCCCTGACCCTGTATATCAGACTGGGATTGATTCTCCCCATGACCCTGCATATCAGACTGGGATTGATTCTCCCCATGACCCTGTATATCAAACTGGGATTGATTCTCTCCACCCTGACCCTTTATATCACACTGGGATTGATTCTCCCCACCATGACCATGTATATCAGACTGGGATTGATTCTCCCCACCCTGACCCTGTATGTCAGACTGGCAATGATTCTCCCCATGACCCTGTATATCGGACTGGGATTGATTCTCCCCTCCCTGACCCTGTATATAAGACTGGGATTGATTCTCCCCTCCTTAACCCTGCATATCAGACTGGGATTGATTCTCCCCTCCCTGACCCTGTATATCAGACTGGGATTGATTCTCCACACCCTGACCCTGTATATCAGACTGGGATTGATTCTCCCCTCCCTGACCCTGTATATCAGACTGGGATTGATTCTCCCCACCCTGACCCTGTATATCAGACTGGGATTAATTCTCCCCAGGACGCTGTATATCAGACTGGGATTGATTCTCCACTCCCTGACCCTCTGTAGCAGCCTGGGATTGATTCTCCCCTCCCTGACCCTGTATATCAGACTGGGATTGATTCTCCCCATGACCCTGTATATCAGACTGGGATTGATTCTCCCCTCCCTGACCCTCTGTAACAGACTGGGATTGATTCTCCCCACCCTGACCCTGTATATCAGACTGGTATTGATTCTCCCCACCCTCACCCTGTACATCAGACTGGGATTGATTCTCCCCACCCTGACCCTGTATATCGGACTGGGATTGATTCTCCCTCCCGGACCCTGTATATCAGACTGGGATTGATTCTCCCTCCCGGACCCTGTATATCAGACTGGGATTGATTCTCCCCACCCTGACCCTGTATATCAGACTGGGATTGATTCTCCACACCCTGACCCAGGTATATCAGACTGCGATTGATTCTCCCCATAACACTGTATATCAGACTGGGATTGATTCTCGCCTCCCTGACCCAGTATGTCAGACAGGGATTGATTCTCCCCATGACCCTGTATATCACACTGCAATTGATTCCCCACACTCTGACTCTGTATATCAGACTGGGATTGATTCTCCCCACCCTGACCCTGTATATCAGACTGGGATTGATTCTCCCTCCCAGACCCTGTATATAAGACTGGGATTGATTCTCCCCTCCTTAACCCTGCATATCAGACTGGGATTGATTCCCCCCACCCTGACCCTGTATATCAGACTGGGATTGATTCTCCCCACCCTGACCCTGTATATCAGACTGGGATTCATTCTCCACACCCTGACCCTGTATATTAGACTGGGATTGATTCTCCCCTCCCTGACCCTGCATATCGCACTGGGATTGATTCTCCCTGCCAGACCCTGTATATCAGACTGGGATTGATTCTCCCCACCCTGACCCTGTATATCAGACTGGGATTGATTCTCCCTCCCGGACCCTGTATATCAGACTGGGATTGATTCTCCCTCCCGGACCCTGTATATCAGACTGGGATTGATTCTCCCCACCCTGACCCTGTATATCAGACTGGGATTGATTCTCCACACCCTGACCCAGGTATATCAGACTGCGATTGATTCTCCCCATAACACTGTATATCAGACTGGGATTGATTCTCGCCTCCCTGACCCAGTATGTCAGACAGGGATTGATTCTCCCCATGACCCTGAATATCACACTGCAATTGATTCCCCACACTCTGACTCTGTATATCAGACTGGGATTGATTCTCCCCACCCTGACCCTGTATATCAGACTGGGATTGATTCTCCCTCCCAGACCCTGTATATAAGACTGGGATTGATTCTCCCCTCCTTAACCCTGCATATCAGACTGGGATTGATTCCCCCCACCCTGACCCTGTATATCAGACTGGGATTGATTCTCCCCACCCTGACCCTGTATATCAGACTGGGATTGATTCTCCACACCCTGACCCTGTATATTAGACTGGGATTGATTCTCCCCTCCCTGACCCTGCATATCGCACTGGGATTGATTCTCCCTGCCAGACCCTGTATATCAGACTGGGATTGATTCTCCCCACCCTGACCCTGTATATCAGACTGGGATTGATTCTCCCTCCCGGACCCTGTATATCAGACTGGGATTGATTCTCCCTCCCGGACCCTGTATATCAGACTGGGATTGATTCTCCCCACCCTGACCCTGTATATCAGACTGGGATTGATTCTCCACACCCTGACCCAGGTATATCAGACTGCGATTGATTCTCCCCATAACACTGTATATCAGACTGGGATTGATTCTCGCCTCCCTGACCCAGTATGTCAGACAGGGATTGATTCTCCCCATGACCCTGTATATCACACTGCAATTGATTCCCCACACTCTGACTCTGTATATCAGACTGGGATTGATTCTCCCCACCCTGACCCTGTATATCAGACTGGGATTGATTCTCCCTCCCAGACCCTGTATATAAGACTGGGATTGATTCTCCCCTCCTTAACCCTGCATATCAGACTGGGATTGATTCCCCCCACCCTGACCCTGTATATCAGACTGGGATTGATTCTCCCCACCCTGACCCTGTATATCAGACTGGGATTCATTCTCCACACCCTGACCCTGTATATTAGACTGGGATTGATTCTCCCCTCCCTGACCCTGCATATCGCACTGGGATTGATTCTCCCTGCCAGACCCTGTATATCAGACTGGGATTGATTCTCAACTCCCTGACCCTGTATATCAGACTGGGATTGATTCTCCACACCCTCACCCTGTATATCAGACTGGGATTGATTCTCCACACCCTGACCCTGTATATCAGACTGGGATTGATTCTCCCCACACTGACCCTGTATATCAGACTGGGATTGATTCTCCCCATGACCCTGCAGATCAGACTGGGATTGATTCTCCCCACCCTGACCCTGTATATCAGACTGGGATTGATTCTCCCCACCCTGTCCTTGTATATCAGACTGGGATTGATTCTCCCCTCCCTGACCCTGTATATCAGACTGGGATTGATTCTCCCTCCCAAACACTGTATATCAGACTGGGATTGATTCTCCCCTCCCTGACCCTGTATGCCAGACTGGGATTGATTCCCCCCATGACCCTGTATATCAGACTGGGATTGATTCTCCACATCCTGACCCGGTATATCAGACTGGGATTGATTCTCCACACCCTGACCCGGTATATCAGACTGGGATTGATTCTCCCTCCCAGACCCTGTATATCAGACTGGGATTGATTCTCCACTCCCTGACCCTGTATATCACACTGGGATTGATTCTCCCTCCCAGACCCTGTATATCAGACTGGGATTGATTCTCCACTCCCTGACCCTGTATATCAGACTGGGATTGATTCTCCCCACCCTGACCCTGTATATCAGACTGTGATTGATTCTCCCCTCCCAGACCCTGTATATCAAACTGGATTAGATTCTGCCCAAGACGCTGAATATCAAACTGGGATTGATTCTCCCCTCCCTGACCCTGTGTATCAGACTGGGATTGATTCTTCCCTCCCTGACCCTGTATATCAGACTGGGATTGATTCTCCCCTCCCTGACCCTGTATATCAGACTGGGATTGATTCTCCCCTCCCAGACCCTGTATATCAGACTGGGATTGATTCTCCACACCCTGACCCGGTATATCAGACTGGGATTGATTCTCCACACCCTGACCCTGTATATCAGAATGGGATTGATTCTCCACATCCTGACCCGGTATATCAGACTGGGATTGATTCTCCACTCCCTGACCCTGTATATCAGACTGGGATTGATTCTCCCTCCCAGACCCTGTATGTCAAACTGGATTAGATTCTGCCCAAGACGCTGAATATCAAACTGGGATTGATTCTCCCCACCCTGTCCTTGTATATCAGACTGGGATTGATTCTCCCTCCCAGACACTGTATATCAGACTGGGATTGATTCTCCCCACCCTGACCCTGTATATCAGACTGGGATTGATTCTCCCCACCCTGACCCTGTATGTCAGACTGGGATTGATTCTCCACACCCTGACCGTATATCAGACTGGGATTGATTCTCCCCTCCCTGACCATGTATATTAGACTGGGATTGATTCTCCCCACCCTGACCGTGTATGTCAGACTGGGATTGATTCTCCCCTCCCTGACCCTGTATATCAGACTGGGATTGATTCTCCCCTCCCTGACCCTGTATATCAGACTGGGATTGATTCTCCACACCCTGTGCCTGTATATTAGACTGGGATTGATTCTCCCCTCCCTGACCCTGTATATCAGACTGGGATTGATTCTCCCCACACTGACCCTGTATATCAGACTGGGATTGATTCTCCCCATGACCCTGCAGATCAGACTGGGATTGATTCTCCCCACCCTGACCCTGTATGTCAGACTGGCAATGATTCTCCCCATGACCCTGTATATCAGACTGGGATTGATTCTCCACACCCTGACCCAGGTATATCAGACTGCGATTGATTCTCCCCATAACACTGTATATCAGACTGGGATTTATTCTCCACACCCTGACTCTGTATATCAGACTGGGATTGATTCTCCCCTCCCTGACCCAGTATGTCATACAGGGATTGATTCTCCCATGACCCTGTATATCAGACTGGGATTGATTCTCCCCTCCCTGATCCTGTATATCAGACTGGGATTGATTCTCCACACCCTGACCCTGTATATTAGACTGGGATTGATTCTCCCCACCCTGACCCTGCATATCGGACTGGGATTGATTCTCCCTGCCAGACCCTGTATATCAGACTGGGATTGATTCTCCACTCCCTGACCATGTATATCAGACTGGGATTGATTCTCCCTCCCAGACCCTGTATATAAGACTGGGATTGATTCTCCCCTCCTTAACCCTGCATATCAGACTGGGATTGATTCTCCCCACCCTGACCCTGTATATCAGACTGGGATTGATTCTCCCCACCCTGACCCTGTATATCAGACTGGGATTGATTCTCCCTACCCTGACCCTGTATATCAGACTGGGATTGATTCTCCCTCCCAGACCCTGTATATAAGACTGGGATTGATTCTCCCCTCCTTAACCCTGCATATCAGACTGGGATTGATTCTCCCCACCCTGACCCTGTATATCAGACTGGGATTGATTCTCCCCACCCTGACCCTGTATATCAGACTGGGATTGATTCTCCACACCCTGACCCTGTATATTAGACTGGGATTGATTCTCCCCTCCCTGACCCTGCATATCGCACTGGGATTGATTCTCCCTGCCAGACCCTGTATATCAGACTGGGATTGATTCTCAACTCCCTGACCCTGTATATCAGACTGGGATTGATTCTCCACACCCTCACCCTGTATATCAGACTGGGATTGATTCTCCACACCCTGACCCTGTATATCAGACTGGGATTGATTCTCCCCACACTGACCCTGTATATCAGACTGGGATTGATTCTCCCCATGACCCTGCAGATCAGACTGGGATTGATTCTCCCCACCCTGACCCTGTATGTCAGACTGGCAATGATTCTCCCCATGACCCTGTATATCAGACTGGGATTGATTCTCCACACCCTGACCCAGGTATATCAGACTGCGATTGATTCTCCCCATAACACTGTATATCAGACTGGGATTTATTCTCCACACCCTGACTCTGTATATCAGACTGGGATTGATTCTCCCCTCCCTGACCCAGTATGTCATACAGGGATTGATTCTCCCATGACCCTGTATATCAGACTGGGATTGATTCTCCCCTCCCTGATCCTGTATATCAGACTGGGATTGATTCTCCACACCCTGACCCTGTATATTAGACTGGGATTGATTCTCCCCACCCTGACTCTGCATATCGGACTGGGATTGATTCTCCCTGCCAGACCCTGTATATCAGACTGGGATTGATTCTCCACTCCCTGACCATGTATATCAGACTGGGATTGATTCTCCCTCCCAGACCCTGTATATAAGACTGGGATTGATTCTCCCCTCCTTAACCCTGCATATCAGACTGGGATTGATTCTCCCCACCCTGACCCTGTATATCAGACTGGGATTGATTCTCCCCACCCTGACCCTGTATATCAGACTGGGATTGATTCTCCCTACCCTGACCCTGTATATCAGACTGGGATTGATTCTCCACACCCTGACCCTGTATATCAGACTGGGATTGATTCTCCCCTCCCTGACCCTGTATATCAGACTGGGATTGATTCTCCACACCCTAACCCTGTATATTAGACTGGGATTGATTCTCCCCACCCTGACCCTGCATATCGGACTGGGATTGATTCTCCCTGCCAGACCCTGTATATCAGACTGGAATTGATTCTCCACACCCTGACCCTGTATATCAGACTGGGGTTGATTCTCCACACCCTGACCCGGTATATCAGACTGGGATTGATTCTCCACACCCTGACCCGGTATATCAGACTGGGATTGATTCTCCCTCCGAGACCCTGTATATCAGACTGGGATTGATTCTCCCCTCCCTGACCCTGTATATCACACTGGGATTGATTCTTCCTCCCAGACCCTGTATATCAGACTGGGATTGATTCTCCACTCCCTGACCCTGTATATCAGACTGGGATTGATTCTCCCCACCCTGACCCTGTATATCCGACTGGGATTGATTCTCCCCTCCCAGACCCTGTATATCAAACTGGATTAGATTTTGCCCAAGACGCTGAATATCAAACTGGGATTGATTCTCCCCTCCCTGACCCTGTGTATCAGACTGGGATTGATTCTCCCCACCCTGACCCTGTGTATCAGACTGGGATTGATTCTCCCTCCCAGACCCTGTATATCAGAGTGGGATTGATTCTCCACTCCCTGACCCTGTATATCAGACTGGGATTGATTCTCCCCACCCTGACCCTGTATATCAGACTGGGATTGATTCTCCCCTCCCAGACCCTGTATATCAAACTGGATTAGATTCTGCCCAAGACGCTGAATATGAAACTGGGATTGATTCTCCCCACACTGACCCTGTATATCAGACTGGGATTGATTCTCCCCACCCTGACCCTGTATATCAGACTGGGATTGATTCTCCCCACCCTGACCCTGTATATCAGACTGGGATTGATTCTCCCCACCCTGTCCTTGTATATCAGACTGGGATTGATTCTCCCCTCCCTGACCCTGTATATCAGACTGGGATTGATTCTCCCTCCCAAACACTGTATATCAGACTGGGATTGATTCTCCCCTCCCTGACCCTGTATGCCAGACTGGGATTGATTCCCCCCATGACACTGTATATCAGACTGGGATTGATTCTCCACACCCTGACCCGGTATATCAGACTGGGATTGATTCTCCACACCCTGACCCGGTATATCAGACTGGGATTGATTCTCCCTCCCAGACCCTGTATATCAGACTGGGATTGATTCTCCACTCCCTGACCCTGTATATCACACTGGGATTGATTCTCCCTCCCAGACCCTGTATATCAGACTGGGATTGATTCTCCACTCCCTGACCCTGTATATCAGACTGTGATTGATTCTCCCCTCCCAGACCCTGTATATCAAACTGGATTAGATTCTGCCCAAGACGCTGAATATCAAACTGGGATTGATTCTCCCCTCCCTGACCCTGTGTATCAGACTGGGATTGATTCTTCCCTCCCTGACCCTGTATATCAGACTGGGATTGATTCTCCCCACCCTGTCCTTGTATATCAGACTGGGATTGATTCTCCCCTCCCTGACCCTGTATATCAGACTGGGATTGATTCTCCCCACCCTGACCCTGTATATCAGACTGGGATTGATTCTCCCCACCCTGACCCTGTATATCAGACTGGGATTGATTCTCCACACCCTGACCCTGTATATTAGACTGGGATTGATTCTCCCCTCCCTGACCCTGCATATCGCACTGGGATTGATTCTCCCTGCCAGACCCTGTATATCAGACTGGGATTGATTCTCAACTCCCTGACCCTGTATATCAGACTGGGATTGATTCTCCACACCCTCACCCTGTATATCAGACTGGGATTGATTCTCCACACCCTGACCCTGTATATCAGACTGGGATTGATTCTCCCCACACTGACCCTGTATATCAGACTGGGATTGATTCTCCCCATGACCCTGCAGATCAGACTGGGATTGATTCTCCCCACCCTGACCCTGTATGTCAGACTGGCAATGATTCTCCCCATGACCCTGTATATCAGACTGGGATTGATTCTCCACACCCTGACCCAGGTATATCAGACTGCGATTGATTCTCCCCATAACACTGTATATCAGACTGGGATTTATTCTCCACACCCTGACTCTGTATATCAGACTGGGATTGATTCTCCCCTCCCTGACCCAGTATGTCATACAGGGATTGATTCTCCCATGACCCTGTATATCAGACTGGGATTGATTCTCCCCTCCCTGATCCTGTATATCAGACTGGGATTGATTCTCCACACCCTGACCCTGTATATTAGACTGGGATTGATTCTCCCCACCCTGACTCTGCATATCGGACTGGGATTGATTCTCCCTGCCAGACCCTGTATATCAGACTGGGATTGATTCTCCACTCCCTGACCATGTATATCAGACTGGGATTGATTCTCCCTCCCAGACCCTGTATATAAGACTGGGATTGATTCTCCCCTCCTTAACCCTGCATATCAGACTGGGATTGATTCTCCCCACCCTGACCCTGTATATCAGACTGGGATTGATTCTCCCCACCCTGACCCTGTATATCAGACTGGGATTGATTCTCCCTACCCTGACCCTGTATATCAGACTGGGATTGATTCTCCACACCCTGACCCTGTATATCAGACTGGGATTGATTCTCCCCTCCCTGACCCTGTATATCAGACTGGGATTGATTCTCCACACCCTGACCCTGTATATTAGACTGGGATTGATTCTCCCCACCCTGACCCTGCATATCGGACTGGGATTGATTCTCCCTGCCAGACCCTGTATATCAGACTGGAATTGATTCTCCACACCCTGACCCTGTATATCAGACTGGGGTTGATTCTCCACACCCTGACCCGGTATATCAGACTGGGATTGATTCTCCACACCCTGACCCGGTATATCAGACTGGGATTGATTCTCCCTCCGAGACCCTGTATATCAGACTGGGATTGATTCTCCCCTCCCTGACCCTGTATATCACACTGGGATTGATTCTTCCTCCCAGACCCTGTATATCAGACTGGGATTGATTCTCCACTCCCTGACCCTGTATATCAGACTGGGATTGATTCTCCCCACCCTGACCCTGTATATCCGACTGGGATTGATTCTCCCCTCCCAGACCCTGTATATCAAACTGGATTAGATTTTGCCCAAGACGCTGAATATCAAACTGGGATTGATTCTCCCCTCCCTGACCCTGTGTATCAGACTGGGATTGATTCTCCCCACCCTGACCCTGTGTATCAGACTGGGATTGATTCTCCCTCCCAGACCCTGTATATCAGAGTGGGATTGATTCTCCACTCCCTGACCCTGTATATCAGACTGGGATTGATTCTCCCCACCCTGACCCTGTAT
This sequence comes from Hypanus sabinus, assembly GCF_030144855.1. Classification (NCBI taxonomy): domain Eukaryota; kingdom Metazoa; phylum Chordata; class Chondrichthyes; order Myliobatiformes; family Dasyatidae; genus Hypanus; species Hypanus sabinus. The sequence continues at coordinate 811,679 of NW_026778976.1, read as the reverse complement.
ATCAGACTGGGATTGATTCTCCCCTCCCAGACCCTGTATATCAAACTGGATTAGATTCTGCCCAAGACGCTGAATATGAAACTGGGATTGATTCTCCCCACACTGACCCTGTATATCAGACTGGGATTGATTCTCCCCACCCTGACCCTGTATATCAGACTGGGATTGATTCTCCCCACCCTGACCCTGTATATCAGACTGGGATTGATTCTCCCCACCCTGTCCTTGTATATCAGACTGGGATTGATTCTCCCCTCCCTGACCCTGTATATCAGACTGGGATTGATTCTCCCTCCCAAACACTGTATATCAGACTGGGATTGATTCTCCCCTCCCTGACCCTGTATGCCAGACTGGGATTGATTCCCCCCATGACACTGTATATCAGACTGGGATTGATTCTCCACACCCTGACCCGGTATATCAGACTGGGATTGATTCTCCACACCCTGACCCGGTATATCAGACTGGTATTGATTCTCCCTCCCAGACCCTGTATATCAGACTGGGATTGATTCTCCACACCCTGACCCTGTATATCAGACTGGGATTGATTCTCCCCACCCTGACCCTGTATGTCAGACTGGGATTGATTCTCCACACCCTGACCGTATATCAGACTGGGATTGATTCTCCCCTCCCTGACCATGTATATTAGACTGGGATTGATTCTCCCCACCCTGACCGTGTATGTCAGACTGGGATTGATTCTCCCCTCCCTGACCCTGTATATCAGACTGGGATTGATTCTCCCCTCCCTGACCCTGTATATCAGACTGGGATTGATTCTCCACACCCTGTGCCTGTATATTAGACTGGGATTGATTCTCCCCTCCCTGACCCTGTATATCAGACTGGGATTGATTCTCCCCACACTGACCCTGTATATCAGACTGGGATTGATTCTCCCCATGACCCTGCAGATCAGACTGGGATTGATTCTCCCCACCCTGACCCTGTATGTCAGACTGGCAATGATTCTCCCCATGACCCTGTATATCAGACTGGGATTGATTCTCCACACCCTGACCCAGGTATATCAGACTGCGATTGATTCTCCCCATAACACTGTATATCAGACTGGGATTTATTCTCCACACCCTGACTCTGTATATCAGACTGGGATTGATTCTCCCCTCCCTGACCCAGTATGTCATACAGGGATTGATTCTCCCATGACCCTGTATATCAGACTGGGATTGATTCTCCCCTCCCTGATCCTGTATATCAGACTGGGATTGATTCTCCACACCCTGACCCTGTATATTAGACTGGGATTGATTCTCCCCACCCTGACCCTGCATATCGGACTGGGATTGATTCTCCCTGCCAGACCCTGTATATCAGACTGGGATTGATTCTCCACTCCCTGACCATGTATATCAGACTGGGATTGATTCTCCCTCCCAGACCCTGTATATAAGACTGGGATTGATTCTCCCCTCCTTAACCCTGCATATCAGACTGGGATTGATTCTCCCCACCCTGACCCTGTATATCAGACTGGGATTGATTCTCCCCACCCTGACCCTGTATATCAGACTGGGATTGATTCTCCCTACCCTGACCCTGTATATCAGACTGGGATTGATTCTCCCTCCCAGACCCTGTATATAAGACTGGGATTGATTCTCCCCTCCTTAACCCTGCATATCAGACTGGGATTGATTCTCCCCACCCTGACCCTGTATATCAGACTGGGATTGATTCTCCCCACCCTGACCCTGTATATCAGACTGGGATTGATTCTCCACACCCTGACCCTGTATATTAGACTGGGATTGATTCTCCCCTCCCTGACCCTGCATATCGCACTGGGATTGATTCTCCCTGCCAGACCCTGTATATCAGACTGGGATTGATTCTCAACTCCCTGACCCTGTATATCAGACTGGGATTGATTCTCCACACCCTCACCCTGTATATCAGACTGGGATTGATTCTCCACACCCTGACCCTGTATATCAGACTGGGATTGATTCTCCCCACACTGACCCTGTATATCAGACTGGGATTGATTCTCCCCATGACCCTGTATATCAGACTGGGATTGATTCTCCCCACCCTGACCCTGTATATCAGACTGTGATTGATTCTCCCCTCCCAGACCCTGTATATCAAACTGGATTAGATTCTGCCCAAGACGCTGAATATCAAACTGGGATTGATTCTCCCCTCCCTGACCCTGTGTATCAGACTGGGATTGATTCTTCCCTCCCTGACCCTGTATATCAGACTGGGATTGATTCTCCCCACCCTGTCCTTGTATATCAGACTGGGATTGATTCTCCCCTCCCTGACCCTGTATATCAGACTGGGATTGATTCTGCCTCCCAGACACTGTATATCAGACTGGGATTGATTCTCCCCTCCCTGACCCTGTATGCCAGACTGGGATTGATTCCCCCCATGACCCTGTATATCAGAGGGGGATTGATTCTCCACACCCTGACCCGGTATATCAGACTGGGATTGATTCTCCCTCCCAGACCCTGTATATCAGACTGGGATTGATTCTCCCCACCCTGACCCTGTATATAAGACTTGGATTGATTCTCCCCTCCTTAACCCTGCATATCAGACTGGGATTGATTTTCCACACATTCACCCTGTATATCAGACTGGGATTGATTCTCCACACCCTGACCCTGTATATCGGACTGGGATTGATTCTCCCTCCCAGAACCTGTATATCAGACTGGGATAGATTCTCCCCTCCCTGACCCTGTATATCAGACTGGGATTGATTCTCCACACCCTGACCCTGTATATCAGACTGGGATTGATTCTCCCCTCCCAGACCCTGTATATCAAACTGGATTAGATTCTGCCCAAGACGCTGAATATCAAACTGGGATTGATTCTCCCCATGACTCTGTATATCCGACTGGGATTGATTCTCCCCTCCCTGACCCTGTATATCAGACTGGGATTGATCCTCCCCATGACCCTATATATCAGACTGGCTATGATTCTCCCCATGTCCCTGTATATCAGACTGGCAATGATTCTCCCCATGACCCTGTATATCAGGCTGGGATTGATTCTCCCTCCCAGAACCTGTATGTCCGACTGGGATTGATTCTCCACTCCCTGACCCTGTATATCAGACTGGGATTGATTCGCCCCTCCCTGACCCTGTATATCAGACTGGGATTGATTCTCCCCTCCCTGACCCTGTATATCAGACTGGGATTGATTCTCCACACCCTGACCCTGTATATTAGACTGGGATTGATTTTCCCCACCCTGACCCTGCATATCGGACTGGGATTGATTCTCCCTGCCAGACCCTGTATATCATACTGGGATCGATTCTCCACTCCCTGACCCTGTATATCAGACTGGGATTGATTCTCCCCTCCCAGACCCTGTATATCAAACTGGATTAGATACTGCCCAAGACGCTGAATATCAAACTGCGATTGATTCTCCCCTTCCTGACCCTGTGTATCAGACTGGGATTCATTCTCCTTCCCAGACCCTGTATATCAGACTGGGATTGATTCTCCCCTCCCTGACCCTGTATATCAGACTGGGATTGATTCTTCCCACCCTGACCCTGTATATCAGACTGGGATTGATTCTCCCCACCCTGTCCTTGTATATCAGACTGGGATTGATTCTCCCCTCCCTGACCCTGTATATCAGACTGGGATTGATTCTCCCTCCCAGACACTGTATATCAGACTGGGATTGATTCTCCCCTCCCTGACCCTGTATATCAGACTGGAATTGATTCTCCCCATGACTCTGTATGTCCGACTGGGATTGATTCTCCCCTCCCTGACCCTGTATATCAGACTGGGATTGATTTTCCACACATTCACCCTGTATATCAGACTGGGATTGATTCTCCCTCCCAGACCCTGTATATCAGACTGGGATTGATTCTCCACTCCCTGACCCTGTATTTCAGACTGGGTTTGATTCTCCCTCCCAGACCCTGTATATCAGAGTGGGATTGATTCTCCCCTCCCTGACCCTGTATATCAGACTGGGATTGATTCTCCCCACCCTGACCCTGTATATCAGACTGGGATTGATTCTCCCCTCCCAGACCCTGTATATCAAACTGGATTAGATTCTGCCCAAGACGCTGAATATGAAACTGGGATTGATTCTCCCCACACTGACCCTGTATATCAGACTGGGATTGATTCTCCCCACCCTGACCCTGTATATCAGACTGGGATTGATTCTCCCCACCCTGACCCTGTATATCAGACTGGGATTGATTCTCCCCACCCTGACCCTGTATATCAGACTGGGATTGATTCTCCCTCCCAGAACCTGTATATCAGACTGGGATAGATTCTCCCCTCCCTGACCCTGTATATCAGACTGGGATTGATTCTCCACACCCTCACCCTCTATGTCAGACTGGGATTGATTCTCCACTCCCTGACCTGGTATATCAGACTGGGATTGATTCTCCCTCCCAGACCCTGTATATCTGACTGGGATTGATTCTCCACTCCCTGACCCTGTATTTCAGACTGGGATTGATTCTCCCTCCCAGACCCTGTATATCAGAGTGGGATTGATTCTCCACTCCCTGACCCTGTATATCAGACTGGGATTGATTCTCCCCACACTGACCCTGTATATCAGACTGGGATTGATTCTCCCCATGACCCTGCAGATCAGACTGGGATTGATTCTCCCCACCCTGACCCTGTATGTCAGACTGGCAATGATTCTCCCCATGACCCTGTATATCAGACTGGGATTGATTCTCCACACCCTGACCCAGGTATATCAGACTGCGATTGATTCTCCCCATAACACTGTATATCAGACTGGGATTTATTCTCCACACCCTGACTCTGTATATCAGACTGGGATTGATTCTCCCCTCCCTGACCCAGTATGTCATACAGGGATTGATTCTCCCATGACCCTGTATATCAGACTGGGATTGATTCTCCCCTCCCTGATCCTGTATATCAGACTGGGATTGATTCTCCACACCCTGACCCTGTATATTAGACTGGGATTGATTCTCCCCACCCTGACTCTGCATATCGGACTGGGATTGATTCTCCCTGCCAGACCCTGTATATCAGACTGGGATTGATTCTCCACTCCCTGACCATGTATATCAGACTGGGATTGATTCTCCCTCCCAGACCCTGTATATAAGACTGGGATTGATTCTCCCCTCCTTAACCCTGCATATCAGACTGGGATTGATTCTCCCCACCCTGACCCTGTATATCAGACTGGGAATGATTCTCCCCACCCTGACCCTGTATATCAGACTGGGATTGATTCTCCCTACCCTGACCCTGTATATCAGACTGGGATTGATTCTCCACACCCTGACCCTGTATATCAGACTGGGATTGATTCTCCCCTCCCTGACCCTGTATATCAGACTGGGATTGATTCTCCACACCCTGACCCTGTATATTAGACTGGGATTGATTCTCCCCACCCTGACCCTGCATATCGGACTGGGATTGATTCTCCCTGCCAGACCCTGTATATCAGACTGGAATTGATTCTCCACACCCTGACCCTGTATATCAGACTGGGATTGATTCTCCACACCCTGACCCGGTATATCAGACTGGGATTGATTCTCCACACCCTGACCCGGTATATCAGACTGGGATTGATTCTCCCTCCGAGACCCTGTATATCAGACTGGGATTGATTCTCCCCTCCCTGACCCTGTATATCACACTGGGATTGATTCTTCCTCCCAGACCCTGTATATCAGACTGGGATTGATTCTCCACTCCCTGACCCTGTATATCAGACTGGGATTGATTCTCCCCACCCTGACCCTGTATATCCGACTGGGATTGATTCTCCCCTCCCAGACCCTGTATATCAAACTGGATTAGATTTTGCCCAAGACGCTGAATATCAAACTGGGATTGATTCTCCCCTCCCTGACCCTGTGTATCAGACTGGGATTGATTCTCCCCACCCTGACCCTGTGTATCAGACTGGGATTGATTCTCCCTCCCAGACCCTGTATATCAGAGTGGGATTGATTCTCCACTCCCTGACCCTGTATATCAGACTGGGATTGATTCTCCCCACCCTGACCCTGTATATCAGACTGGGATTGATTCTCCCCTCCCAGACCCTGTATATCAAACTGGATTAGATTCTGCCCAAGACGCTGAATATGAAACTGGGATTGATTCTCCCCACACTGACCCTGTATATCAGACTGGGATTGATTCTCCCCACCCTGACCCTGTATATCAGACTGGGATTGATTCTCCCCACCCTGACCCTGTATATCAGACTGAGATTGATTCTCCCCACCCTGTCCTTGTATATCAGACTGGGATTGATTCTCCCCTCCCTGACCCTGTATATCAGACTGGGATTGATTCTCCCTCCCAAACACTGTATATCAGACTGGGATTGATTCTCCCCTCCCTGACCCTGTATGCCAGACTGGGATTGATTCCCCCCATGACCCTGTATATCAGACTGGGATTGATTCTCCACACCCTGACCCGGTATATCAGACTGGGATTGATTCTCCACTCCCTGACCCTGTATATCAGACTGGGATTGATTCTCCCCACACTGACCCTGTATATCAGACTGGGATTGATTCTCCCCATGACCCTGCAGATCAGACTGGGATTGATTCTCCCCACCCTGACCCTGTATGTCAGACTGGCAATGATTCTCCCCATGACCCTGTATATCAGACTGGGATTGATTCTCCACACCCTGACCCAGGTATATCAGACTGCGATTGATTCTCCCCATAACACTGTATATCAGACTGGGATTTATTCTCCACACCCTGACTCTGTATATCAGACTGGGATTGATTCTCCCCTCCCTGACCCAGTATGTCATACAGGGATTGATTCTCCCATGACCCTGTATATCAGACTGGGATTGATTCTCCCCTCCCTGATCCTGTATATCAGACTGGGATTGATTCTCCACACCCTGACCCTGTATATTAGACTGGGATTGATTCTCCCCACCCTGACTCTGCATATCGGACTGGGATTGATTCTCCCTGCCAGACCCTGTATATCAGACTGGGATTGATTCTCCACTCCCTGACCATGTATATCAGACTGGGATTGATTCTCCCTCCCAGACCCTGTATATAAGACTGGGATTGATTCTCCCCTCCTTAACCCTGCATATCAGACTGGGATTGATTCTCCCCACCCTGACCCTGTATATCAGACTGGGATTGATTCTCCCCACCCTGACCCTGTATATCAGACTGGGATTGATTCTCCCTACCCTGACCCTGTATATCAGACTGGGATTGATTCTCCACACCCTGACCCTGTATATCAGACTGGGATTGATTCTCCCCTCCCTGACCCTGTATATCAGACTGGGATTGATTCTCCACACCCTGACCCTGTATATTAGACTGGGATTGATTCTCCCCACCCTGACCCTGCATATCGGACTGGGATTGATTCTCCCTGCCAGACCCTGTATATCAGACTGGAATTGATTCTCCACACCCTGACCCTGTATATCAGACTGGGATTGATTCTCCACACCCTGACCCGGTATATCAGACTGGGATTGATTCTCCACACCCTGACCCGGTATATCAGACTGGGATTGATTCTCCCTCCGAGACCCTGTATATCAGACTGGGATTGATTCTCCCCTCCCTGACCCTGTATATCACACTGGGATTGATTCTTCCTCCCAGACCCTGTATATCAGACTGGGATTGATTCTCCACTCCCTGACCCTGTATATCAGACTGGGATTGATTCTCCCCACCCTGACCCTGTATATCCGACTGGGATTGATTCTCCCCTCCCAGACCCTGTATATCAAACTGGATTAGATTTTGCCCAAGACGCTGAATATCAAACTGGGATTGATTCTCCCCTCCCTGACCCTGTGTATCAGACTGGGATTGATTCTCCCCACCCTGACCCTGTGTATCAGACTGGGATTGATTCTCCCTCCCAGACCCTGTATATCAGAGTGGGATTGATTCTCCACTCCCTGACCCTGTATATCAGACTGGGATTGATTCTCCCCACCCTGACCCTGTATATCAGACTGGGATTGATTCTCCCCTCCCAGACCCTGTATATCAAACTGGATTAGATTCTGCCCAAGACGCTGAATATGAAACTGGGATTGATTCTCCCCACACTGACCCTGTATATCAGACTGGGATTGATTCTCCCCACCCTGACCCTGTATATCAGACTGGGATTGATTCTCCCCACCCTGACCCTGTATATCAGACTGGGATTGATTCTCCCCACCCTGTCCTTGTATATCAGACTGGGATTGATTCTCCCCTCCCTGACCCTGTATATCAGACTGGGATTGATTCTCCCTCCCAAACACTGTATATCAGACTGGGATTGATTCTCCCCTCCCTGACCCTGTATGCCAGACTGGGATTGATTCCCCCCATGACCCTGTATATCAGACTGGGATTGATTCTCCACACCCTGACCCGGTATATCAGACTGGGATTGATTCTCCACACCCTGACCCGGTATATCAGACTGGGATTGATTCTCCCTCCCAGACCCTGTATATCAGACTGGGATTGATTCTCCACTCCCTGACCCTGTATATCACACTGGGATTGATTCTCCCTCCCAGACCCTGTATATCAGACTGGGATTGATTCTCCACTCCCTGACCCTGTATATCAGACTGGGATTGATTCTCCCCACCCTGACCCTGTATATCAGACTGTGATTGATTCTCCCCTCCCAGACCCTGTATATCAAACTGGATTAGATTCTGCCCAAGACGCTGAATATCAAACTGGGATTGATTCTCCCCTCCCTGACCCTGTGTATCAGACTGGGATTGATTCTTCCCTCCCTGACCCTGTATATCAGACTGGGATTGATTCTCCCCACCCTGTCCTTGTATATCAGACTGGGATTGATTCTCCCCTCCCTGACCCTGTATATCAGACTGGGATTGATTCTGCCTCCCAGACACTGTATATCAGACTGGGATTGATTCTCCCCTCCCTGACCCTGTATGCCAGACTGGGATTGATTCCCCCCATGACCCTGTATATCAGAGGGGGATTGATTCTCCACACCCTGACCCGGTATATCAGACTGGGATTGATTCTCCCTCCCAGACCCTGTATATCAGACTGGGATTGATTCTCCCCACCCTGACCCTGTATATAAGACTTGGATTGATTCTCCCCTCCTTAACCCTGCATATCAGACTGGGATTGATTTTCCACACATTCACCCTGTATATCAGACTGGGATTGATTCTCCACACCCTGACCCTGTATATCGGACTGGGATTGATTCTCCCTCCCAGAACCTGTATATCAGACTGGGATAGATTCTCCCCTCCCTGACCCTGTATATCAGACTGGGATTGATTCTCCACACCCTGACCCTGTATATCAGACTGGGATTGATTCTCCCCTCCCAGACCCTGTATATCAAACTGGATTAGATTCTGCCCAAGACGCTGAATATCAAACTGGGATTGATTCTCCCCATGACTCTGTATATCCGACTGGGATTGATTCTCCCCTCCCTGACCCTGTATATCAGACTGGGATTGATCCTCCCCATGACCCTATATATCAGACTGGCTATGATTCTCCCCATGTCCCTGTATATCAGACTGGCAATGATTCTCCCCATGACCCTGTATATCAGGCTGGGATTGATTCTCCCTCCCAGAACCTGTATGTCCGACTGGGATTGATTCTCCACTCCCTGACCCTGTATATCAGACTGGGATTGATTCGCCCCTCCCTGACCCTGTATATCAGACTGGGATTGATTCTCCCCTCCCTGACCCTGTATATCAGACTGGGATTGATTCTCCACACCCTGACCCTGTATATTAGACTGGGATTGATTTTCCCCACCCTGACCCTGCATATCGGACTGGGATTGATTCTCCCTGCCAGACCCTGTATATCATACTGGGATCGATTCTCCACTCCCTGACCCTGTATATCAGACTGGGATTGATTCTCCCCTCCCAGACCCTGTATATCAAACTGGATTAGATACTGCCCAAGACGCTGAATATCAAACTGGGATTGATTCTCCCCTTCCTGACCCTGTGTATCAGACTGGGATTCATTCTCCTTCCCAGACCCTGTATATCAGACTGGGATTGATTCTCCCCTCCCTGACCCTGTATATCAGACTGGGATTGATTCTTCCCACCCTGACCCTGTATATCAGACTGGGATTGATTCTCCCCACCCTGTCCTTGTATATCAGACTGGGATTGATTCTCCCCTCCCTGACCCTGTATATCAGACTGGGATTGATTCTCCCTCCCAGACACTGTATATCAGACTGGGATTGATTCTCCCCTCCCTGACCCTGTATGCCAGACTGGGATTGATTCCCCCCATGACCCTGTATATCAGACTGGAATTGATTCTCCCCATGACTCTGTATGTCCGACTGGGATTGATTCTCCCCTCCCTGACCCTGTATATCAGACTGGGATTGATTTTTCACACATTCACCCTGTATATCAGACTGGGATTGATTCTCCTCTCCCTGACCTGGTATATCAGACTGGGATTGATTCTCCCTCCCAGACCCTGTATATCAGACTGGGATTGATTCTCCCCACACTGACCCTGTATATCAGACTGGGATTGATTCTCCCCACCCTGACCCTGTATATCAGACTGGGATTGATTCTCCCCACCCTGACCCTGTATATCAGACTGGGATTGATTCTCCCCACCCTGACCCTGTATATCAGACTGGGATTGATTCTCCCTCCCAGAACCTGTATATCAGACTGGGATAGATTCTCCCCTCCCTGACCCTGTATATCAGACTGGGATTGATTCTCCACACCCTCACCCTCTATGTCAGACTGGGATTGATTCTCCACTCCCTGACCTGGTATATCAGACTGGGATTGATTCTCCCTCCCAGACCCTGTATATCTGACTGGGATTGATTCTCCACTCCCTGACCCTGTATTTCAGACTGGGATTGATTCTCCCTCCCAGACCCTGTATATCAGAGTGGGATTGATTCTCCACTCCCTGACCCTGTATATCAGACTGGGATTGATTCTCCCCACCCTGACCCTGTATATCAGACTGGGATTGATTCTCCCCTCCTTAACCCTGTATATCAAACTGGATTAGATTCTGCCCAAGACGCTGAATATCAAACTGGGATTGATTCTCCCCACACTGACCCTGTATATCAGACTGGGATTGATTCTCCCCACCCTGACCCTGTATATCAGACTGGGATTGATTCTCCCCACCCTGACCCTGTATATCAGACTGGGATTGATTCTCCCCTCCCTGACCCTGTATGCCAGACTGGGATTGATTCCCCCCATGACCCTGAATATCAGACTGGAATTGATTCTCCCCATGACTCTGTATATCCGACTGGGTTTGATTCTCCACACCCTGACCCTGTATATCAGACTGGGATTGATTCTCCCCACCCTGACCCTGTATATCAGACTGGGATTGATTCTCCCCTCCCTGACCCTGTATATCAGACTGGGATTGATTCTCCACACCCTGACCCTGTATATCAGACTGGGATTGATTCTCCCCTCCCTGACCCTGTATATTAGACTGGGATTGATTCTCCCCTCCCTGACCCTGTATATCAGACTGGGATTGATTCTCCACTCCCTGACCCTGTATATCAGACTGGGATTGATTCTCCACACCCTGACCCTGTATATCAGACTGGGATTGATTCTCCCCTCCCTGACCCTGTATATTAGACTGGGATTGATTCTCCCCTCCCTGACCCTGTATATCAGACTGGGATTGATTCTCCACTCCCTGACCCTGTATATCAGACTGGGATTGATTCTCCCCTCCCTGACCCTGTATGCCAGACTGGGATTGATTCCCCCCATGACCCTGTATATCAGACTGGAATTGATTCTCCCCATGACTCTGTATGTCCGACTGGGATTGATTCTCCCCTCCCTGACCCTGTATATCAGACTGGGATTGATTTTTCACACATTCACCCTGTATATCAGACTGGGATTGATTCTCCTCTCCCTGACCTGGTATATCAGACTGGGATTGATTCTCCCTCCCAGACCCTGTATATCAGACTGGGATTGATTCTCCCCACACTGACCCTGTATATCAGACTGGGATTGATTCTCCCCACCCTGACCCTGTATATCAGACTGGGATTGATTCTCCCCACCCTGACCCTGTATATCAGACTGGGATTGATTCTCCCCACCCTGACCCTGTATATCAGACTGGGATTGATTCTCCCTCCCAGAACCTGTATATCAGACTGGGATAGATTCTCCCCTCCCTGACCCTGTATATCAGACTGGGATTGATTCTCCACACCCTCACCCTCTATGTCAGACTGGGATTGATTCTCCACTCCCTGACCTGGTATATCAGACTGGGATTGATTCTCCCTCCCAGACCCTGTATATCTGACTGGGATTGATTCTCCACTCCCTGACCCTGTATTTCAGACTGGGATTGATTCTCCCTCCCAGACCCTGTATATCAGAGTGGGATTGATTCTCCACTCCCTGACCCTGTATATCAGACTGGGATTGATTCTCCCCACCCTGACCCTGTATATCAGACTGGGATTGATTCTCCCCTCCTTAACCCTGTATATCAAACTGGATTAGATTCTGCCCAAGACGCTGAATATCAAACTGGGATTGATTCTCCCCACACTGACCCTGTATATCAGACTGGGATTGATTCTCCCCACCCTGACCCTGTATATCAGACTGGGATTGATTCTCCCCACCCTGACCCTGTATATCAGACTGGGATTGATTCTCCCCTCCCTGACCCTGTATGCCAGACTGGGATTGATTCCCCCCATGACCCTGAATATCAGACTGGAATTGATTCTCCCCATGACTCTGTATATCCGACTGGGTTTGATTCTCCACACCCTGACCCTGTATATCAGACTGGGATTGATTCTCCCCACCCTGACCCTGTATATCAGACTGGGATTGATTCTCCCCTCCCTGACCCTGTATATCAGACTGGGATTGATTCTCCACACCCTGACCCTGTATATCAGACTGGGATTGATTCTCCCCTCCCTGACCCTGTATATTAGACTGGGATTGATTCTCCCCTCCCTGACCCTGTATATCAGACTGGGATTGATTCTCCACTCCCTGACCCTGTATATCAGACTGGGATTGATTCTCCACACCCTGACCCTGTATATCAGACTGGGATTGATTCTCCCCTCCCTGACCCTGTATATTAGACTGGGATTGATTCTCCCCTCCCTGACCCTGTATATCAGACTGGGATTGATTCTCCACTCCCTGACCCTGTATATCAGACTGGGATTGATTCTCCCTCCCAGACCCTGTATATCAGACTGGGATTGATTCTCCACTCCCTGACCCTGTATATCAGACTGGGATTGATTCTCCCCACCCTGACCCTGTATATCAGACTGGGATTGATTCTCCCCTCCCTGACCCTGTGTATCAGACTGGGATTCATTCTCCTTCCCAGACCCTGTATATCAGACTGGGATTGATTCTCCCCACCCTGACCCTGTATATCAAACTGGGATTGATTCTCCCCACCCTGTCCTTGTATATCAGACTGGGATTGATTCTCCACACCCTGACCCTGTATATCAGACTGGGATTGATTCTCCCTCCCAGACACTGTATATCAGACTGGGATTGATTCTCCCCTCCCTGACCCTGTATGCCAGACTGGGATTGATTCCCCCCATGACCCTGTATATCAGACTGGAATTGATTCTCCCCATGACTCTGTATATCCGACTGGGATTGATTCTCCACACCCTGATGCTGTATATCAGACTGGGATTGATTCTCCCCTCCCTGACCCTGTATGTCAGACTGGGATTGATTCTCCACACCCTGACCCTGTATATCAGACTGGGATTGATTCTCCCCTCCCTGACCCTGTATATCAGACTGCTATTGATTCTCCCCTCTCTGACCCTGTATATCAGACTGGGATTGATTCTCCCCACCCTGACCCTGTATATCAAACTGGGATTGATTCTCCCCACCCTGTCCTTGTATATCAGACTGGGATTGATTCTCCCCTCCCTGACCCTGTATATCAGACTGGGATTGATTCTCCCTCCCAGACACTGTATATCAGACTGGGATTGATTCTCCCCTCCCTGACCCTGTATGCCAGACTGGGATTGATTCCCCCCATGACCCTGTATATCAGACTGGAATTGATTCTCCCCATGACTCTGTATATCCGACTGGGATTGATTCTCCACACCCTGATGCTGTATATCAGACTGGGATTGATTCTCCCCTCCCTGACCCTGTATATCAGACTGGGATTGATTCTCCACACCCTGACCCTGTATATTAGACTGGGATTGATTTTCCCCACCCTGACCCTGCATATCGGACTGGGATTGATTCTCCCTGCCAGACCCTGTATATCAGACTGGGATCGATTCTCCACTCCCTGACCCTGTATATCAGACTGGGATTGATTCTCCCCTCCCAGACCCTGTATATCAAACTGGATTAGATTCTGCCCAAGACGCTGAATATCAAACCTGGATTGATTCTCCCCTCCCTGACCCTGTGTATCAGACTGCTATTGATTCTCCCCTCTCTGACCCTGTATATCAGACTGGGATTGATTCTTCCCACCCTGACCCTGTATATCAGACTGGGATTGATTCTCCCCACCCTGTCCTTGTATATCAGACTGGGATTGATTCTCCCCTCCCTGACCCTGTATATCAGACTGGGATTGATTCTCCCTCCCAGACACTGTATATCAGACTGGGATTGATTCTCCCCTCCCTGACCCTGTATGCCAGACTGGGATTGATTCTCCACACCCTGACCCTGTATATCAGACTGGGATTGATTCTCCCCTCCCTGACCCTGTATGCCAGACTGGGATTGATTCCCCCCTCCCTGACCCAGTATGCCAGACTGGGATTGATTCCCCCCATGACCCAGTATATCAGACTGGGATTGATTCTCTTCATGACCCTGTATATCTGACTGGAATTGATTCTCCCCATGACTCTGTATATCCGACTGGGATTGATTCTCCACACCCTGACCCTGTATATCAGACTGTGATTGATTCTCCCCACCCTGACCCTGTATATCAGACTGGGATTGATTCTCGTCACCCTGACCCTGTATATCAGACTGGGATTGATTCTCCCCACACTGACCCTGTATATCAGACTGGGATTGATTCTCCCCATGACCATGCATATCAGACTGGGATTGATTCTCCCCATGACCCTATATATCAAACTGGGATTGATTCTCCCCACCATGACCATGTATATCAGACTGGGATTGATTCTCCCCACCCTGACCCTGTATATCAGACTGGGATTGATTCTCCACACCCTGACCCTGTATATCAGACTGGGATTGATTCTCTTCATGACCCTGTATATCAGACTGGGATTGATTCTCTTCATGACCCTGTATATCTGACTGGAATTGATTCTCCCCATGACTCTGTATATCCGACTGGGATTGATTCTCCCCACCCTGACCCTGTATATCAGACTGGGATTGATTCTCTTCATGACCCTGTATATCTGACTGGAATTGATTCTCCCCATGACTCTGTATATCCGACTGGGATTGATTCTCCCCACCCTGACCCTGTATATCAGGCTGGGATTGATTCTCCCTCCCAGAACCTGTATATCAGACTGGGATTGATTCTCCACTCCCTGACCCTGTATATCAGACTGGGATTGATTCTCCACACCCTGACCCTGTATATCAGACTGGGATTGATTCTCCCCACACTGACCCTGTATATCATACTGGGATTGATTCTCCCCATGACCATGCATATCAGACTGGGATAGATTCTCCCCATGACCCTATATATCAATCTGGGATTGATTCTCCACACCCTGACCCTGTATATCAGACTGGGATTGATTCTCCCCACACTGACCCTGTATATCATACTGGGATTGATTCTCCCCATGACCATGCATATCAGACTGGGATAGATTCTCCCCATGACCCTATATATCAATCTGGGATTGATTCTCCCCACCCTGACCCTGTATATCAGACTGGGATTGATTCTCCCCACACTGACCCTGTATATCATACTGGGATTGATTCCCCCCATGACCCTGTATATCAGACTGGGATTGATTCTCTTCATGACCCTGTATATCAGACTGGGATTGATTCTCTTCATGACCCTGTATATCTGACTGGAATTGATTCTCCCCATGACTCTGTATATCCGACTGGGATTGATTCTCCCCACCCTGACCCTGTATATCAGGCTGGGATTGATTCTCCCTCCCAGAACCTGTATATCAGACTGGGATTGATTCTCCACTCCCTGACCCTGTATATCACACTGGGATTGATGCTCCCCACCATGACCATGTATATCAGACTGGGATTGATTCTCCCCACCCTGACCCTGTATATCAGACTGGGATTGATTCTCCACACCCTGACCCTGTATATCAGACTGGGATTGATTCTCCCCACCCTGACCCTGTATATCAGACTGGGATTGATTCTCCCCTCCCTGACCCTGTATGCCAGACTGGGATTGATTCCCCCCATGACCCTGTATATCAGACTGGGATTGATTCTCCCCATGACCCTGTATATCAAACTGGGATTGATTCTCCCCACCATGACCCTTTATATCACACTGGGATTGATTCTCCCCACCATGACCATGTATATCAGACTGGGATTGATTCTCCCCACCCTGACCCTGTATGTCAGACTGGCAATGATTCTCCCCATGACCCTGTATATCAGACTGGGATTGATTCTCTTCATGACCCTGTATATCTGACTGGAATTGATTCTCCCCATGACTCTGTATATCAGACTGGGATTGATTCTCAACACCCTGACCCTGTATATTAGACTGGGATTGATTCTCCCCTCCCTGACCCTGCATATCGGACTGGGATTGATTCTCCCTGCCAGACCCTGTATATCATACTGGGATTGATTCTCCACTCCCTGACCCTGTATATCAGACTGGGATTGATTCTCCCTCCCAGACCCTGTATATAAGACTGGGATTGATTCTCCCCTCCTTAACCCTGCATATCAGACTGGGATTGATTCCCCCCACCCTGACCCTGTATATCAGACTGGGATTGATTCTCCCCACCCTGACCCTGTATATCAGACTGGGATTGATTCTCCACACCCTGACCCTGTATATTAGACTGGGATTGATTCTCCCCTCCCTGACCCTGCATATCGCACTGGGATTGATTCTCCCTGCCAGACCCTGTATATCAGACTGGGATTGATTCTCCCCACCCTGACCCTGTATATCAGACTGGGATTGATTCTCCCTCCCGGACCCTGTATATCAGACTGGGATTGATTCTCCCCACCCTGACCCTGTATATCAGACTGGGATTGATTCTCCCTCCCGGACCCTGTATATCAGACTGGGATTGATTCTCCACACCCTGACCCAGGTATATCAGACTGCGATTGATTCTCCCCATAACACTGTATATCAGACTGGGATTGATTCTCGCCTCCCTGACCCAGTATGTCAGACAGGGATTGATTCTCCCCATGACCCTGTATATCACACTGCAATTGATTCCCCACACTCTGACTCTGTATATCAGACTGGGATTGATTCTCCCCACCCTGACCCTGTATATCAGACTGGGATTGATTCTCCCTCCCAGACCCTGTATATAAGACTGGGATTGATTCTCCCCTCCTTAACCCTGCATATCAGACTGGGATTGATTCCCCCCACCCTGACCCTGTATATCAGACTGGGATTGATTCTCCCCACCCTGACCCTGTATATCAGACTGGGATTCATTCTCCACACCCTGACCCTGTATATTAGACTGGGATTGATTCTCCCCTCCCTGACCCTGCATATCGCACTGGGATTGATTCTCCCTGCCAGACCCTGTATATCAGACTGGGATTGATTCTCAACTCCCTGACCCTGTATATCAGACTGGGATTGATTCTCCACACCCTCACCCTGTATATCAGACTGGGATTGATTCTCCACACCCTGACCCTGTATATCAGACTGGGATTGATTCTCCCCACACTGACCCTGTATATCAGACTGGGATTGATTCTCCCCATGACCCTGCAGATCAGACTGGGATTGATTCTCCCCACCCTGACCCTGTATATCAGACTGGGATTGATTCTCCCCACCCTGTCCTTGTATATCAGACTGGGATTGATTCTCCCCTCCCTGACCCTGTATATCAGACTGGGATTGATTCTCCCTCCCAAACACTGTATATCAGACTGGGATTGATTCTCCCCTCCCTGACCCTGTATGCCAGACTGGGATTGATTCCCCCCATGACCCTGTATATCAGACTGGGATTGATTCTCCACATCCTGACCCGGTATATCAGACTGGGATTGATTCTCCACACCCTGACCCGGTATATCAGACTGGGATTGATTCTCCCTCCCAGACCCTGTATATCAGACTGGGATTGATTCTCCACTCCCTGACCCTGTATATCACACTGGGATTGATTCTCCCTCCCAGACCCTGTATATCAGACTGGGATTGATTCTCCACTCCCTGACCCTGTATATCAGACTGGGATTGATTCTCCCCACCCTGACCCTGTATATCAGACTGTGATTGATTCTCCCCTCCCAGACCCTGTATATCAAACTGGATTAGATTCTGCCCAAGACGCTGAATATCAAACTGGGATTGATTCTCCCCTCCCTGACCCTGTGTATCAGACTGGGATTGATTCTTCCCTCCCTGACCCTGTATATCAGACTGGGATTGATTCTCCCCTCCCTGACCCTGTATATCAGACTGGGATTGATTCTCCCCTCCCAGACCCTGTATATCAGACTGGGATTGATTCTCCACACCCTGACCCGGTATATCAGACTGGGATTGATTCTCCACACCCTGACCCTGTATATCAGAATGGGATTGATTCTCCACATCCTGACCCGGTATATCAGACTGGGATTGATTCTCCACTCCCTGACCCTGTATATCAGACTGGGATTGATTCTCCCTCCCAGACCCTGTATGTCAAACTGGATTAGATTCTGCCCAAGACGCTGAATATCAGACTGGGATTGATTCTCCCCACCCTGTCCTTGTATATCAGACTGGGATTGATTCTCCCTCCCAGACACTGTATATCAGACTGGGATTGATTCTCCCCACCCTGACCCTGTATATCAGACTGGGATTGATTCTCCCCACCCTGACCCTGTATGTCAGACTGGGATTGATTCTCCACACCCTGACCGTATATCAGACTGGGATTGATTCTCCCCTCCCTGACCATGTATATTAGACTGGGATTGATTCTCCCCACCCTGACCGTGTATGTCAGACTGGGATTGATTCTCCCCTCCCTGACCCTGTATATCAGACTGGGATTGATTCTCCCCTCGCTGACCCTGTATATCAGACTGGGATTGATTCTCCACACCCTGTGCCTGTATATTAGACTGGGATTGATTCTCCCCTCCCTGACCCTGTATATCAGACTGGGATTGATTCTCCACACCCTGACCCTGTATATCAGACTGGGATTGATTCTCCCCACACTGACCCTGTATATCAGACTGGGATTGATTCTCCCCATGACCCTGCAGATCAGACTGGGATTGATTCTCCCCACCCTGACCCTGTATGTCAGACTGGCAATGATTCTCCCCATGACCCTGTATATCAGACTGGGATTGATTCTCCACACCCTGACCCAGGTATATCAGACTGCGATTGATTCTCCCCATAACACTGTATATCAGACTGGGATTTATTCTCCACACCCTGACTCTGTATATCAGACTGGGATTGATTCTCCCCTCCCTGACCCAGTATGTCATACAGGGATTGATTCTCCCATGACCCTGTATATCAGACTGGGATTGATTCTCCCCTCCCTGATCCTGTATATCAGACTGGGATTGATTCTCCACACCCTGACCCTGTATATTAGACTGGGATTGATTCTCCCCACCCTGACCCTGCATATCGGACTGGGATTGATTCTCCCTGCCAGACCCTGTATATCAGACTGGGATTGATTCTCCACTCCCTGACCATGTATATCAGACTGGGATTGATTCTCCCTCCCAGACCCTGTATATAAGACTGGGATTGATTCTCCCCTCCTTAACCCTGCATATCAGACTGGGATTGATTCTCCCCACCCTGACCCTGTATATCAGACTGGGATTGATTCTCCCCACCCTGACCCTGTATATCAGACTGGGATTGATTCTCCACACCCTGACCCTGTATATTAGACTGGGATTGATTCTCCCCTCCCTGACCCTGCATATCGCACTGGGATTGATTCTCCCTGCCAGACCCTGTATATCAGACTGGGATTGATTCTCAACTCCCTGACCCTGTATATCAGACTGGGATTGATTCTCCACACCCTCACCCTGTATATCAGACTGGGATTGATTCTCCACACCCTGACCCTGTATATCAGACTGGGATTGATTCTCCCCACACTGACCCTGTATATCAGACTGGGATTGATTCTCCCCATGACCCTGCAGATCAGACTGGGATTGATTCTCCCCACCCTGACCCTGTATGTCAGACTGGCAATGATTCTCCCCATGACCCTGTATATCAGACTGGGATTGATTCTCCACACCCTGACCCAGGTATATCAGACTGCGATTGATTCTCCCCATAACACTGTATATCAGACTGGGATTTATTCTCCACACCCTGACTCTGTATATCAGACTGGGATTGATTCTCCCCTCCCTGACCCAGTATGTCATACAGGGATTGATTCTCCCATGACCCTGTATATCAGACTGGGATTGATTCTCCCCTCCCTGATCCTGTATATCAGACTGGGATTGATTCTCCACACCCTGACCCTGTATATTAGACTGGGATTGATTCTCCCCACCCTGACTCTGCATATCGGACTGGGATTGATTCTCCCTGCCAGACCCTGTATATCAGACTGGGATTGATTCTCCACTCCCTGACCATGTATATCAGACTGGGATTGATTCTCCCTCCCAGACCCTGTATATAAGACTGGGATTGATTCTCCCCTCCTTAACCCTGCATATCAGACTGGGATTGATTCTCCCCACCCTGACCCTGTATATCAGACTGGGATTGATTCTCCCCACCCTGACCCTGTATATCAGACTGGGATTGATTCTCCCTACCCTGACCCTGTATATCAGACTGGGATTGATTCTCCACACCCTGACCCTGTATATCAGACTGGGATTGATTCTCCCCTCCCTGACCCTGTATATCAGACTGGGATTGATTCTCCACACCCTGACCCTGTATATTAGACTGGGATTGATTCTCCCCACCCTGACCCTGCATATCGGACTGGGATTGATTCTCCCTGCCAGACCCTGTATATCAGACTGGAATTGATTCTCCACACCCTGACCCTGTATATCAGACTGGGATTGATTCTCCACACCCTGACCCGGTATATCAGACTGGGATTGATTCTCCACACCCTGACCCGGTATATCAGACTGGGATTGATTCTCCCTCCGAGACCCTGTATATCAGACTGGGATTGATTCTCCCCTCCCTGACCCTGTATATCACACTGGGATTGATTCTTCCTCCCAGACCCTGTATATCAGACTGGGATTGATTCTCCACTCCCTGACCCTGTATATCAGACTGGGATTGATTCTCCCCACCCTGACCCTGTATATCCGACTGGGATTGATTCTCCCCTCCCAGACCCTGTATATCAAACTGGATTAGATTTTGCCCAAGACGCTGAATATCAAACTGGGATTGATTCTCCCCTCCCTGACCCTGTGTATCAGACTGGGATTGATTCTCCCCACCCTGACCCTGTGTATCAGACTGGGATTGATTCTCCCTCCCAGACCCTGTATATCAGAGTGGGATTGATTCTCCACTCCCTGACCCTGTATATCAGACTGGGATTGATTCTCCCCACCCTGACCCTGTATATCAGACTGGGATTGATTCTCCCCTCCCAGACCCTGTATATCAAACTGGATTAGATTCTGCCCAAGACGCTGAATATGAAACTGGGATTGATTCTCCCCACACTGACCCTGTATATCAGACTGGGATTGATTCTCCCCACCCTGACCCTGTATATCAGACTGGGATTGATTCTCCCCACCCTGACCCTGTATATCAGACTGGGATTGATTCTCCCCACCCTGTCCTTGTATATCAGACTGGGATTGATTCTCCCCTCCCTGACCCTGTATATCAGACTGGGATTGATTCTCCCTCCCAAACACTGTATATCAGACTGGGATTGATTCTCCCCTCCCTGACCCTGTATGCCAGACTGGGATTGATTCCCCCCATGACCCTGTATATCAGACTGGGATTGATTCTCCACACCCTGACCCGGTATATCAGACTGGGATTGATTCTCCACACCCTGACCCGGTATATCAGACTGGGATTGATTCTCCACTCCCTGACCCTGTATATCACACTGGGATTGATTCTCCCTCCCAGACCCTGTATATCAGACTGGGATTGATTCTCCACACCCTGACCCGGTATATCAGACTGGGATTGATTCTCCCTCCCAGACCCTGTATATCAGACTGGGATTGATTCTCCACTCCCTGACCCTGTATATCACACTGGGATTGATTCTCCCTCCCAGACCCTGTATATCAGACTGGGATTGATTCTCCACTCCCTGACCCTGTATATCAGACTGGGATTGATTCTCCCCACCCTGACCCTGTATATCAGACTGTGATTGTTTCTCCCCTCCCAGACCCTGTATATCAAACTGGATTAGATTCTGCCCAAGACGCTGAATATCAAACTGGGATTGATTCTCCCCTCCCTGACCCTGTGTATCAGACTGGGATTGATTCTTCCCTCCCTGACCCTGTATATCAGACTGGGATTGATTCTCCCCACCCTGTCCTTGTATATCAGACTGGGATTGATTCTCCCCTCCCTGACCCTGTATATCAGACTGGGATTGATTCTGCCTCCCAGACACTGTATATCAGACTGGGATTGATTCTCCCCTCCCTGACCCTGTATGCCAGACTGGGATTGATTCCCCCCATGACCCTGTATATCAGAGGGGGATTGATTCTCCACACCCTGACCCGGTATATCAGACTGGGATTGATTCTCCCTCCCAGACCCTGTATATCAGACTGGGATTGATTCTCCCCACCCTGACCCTGTATATAAGACTTGGATTGATTCTCCCCTCCTTAACCCTGCATATCAGACTGGGATTGATTTTCCACACATTCACCCTGTATATCAGACTGGGATTGATTCTCCACACCCTGACCCTGTATATCGGACTGGGATTGATTCTCCCTCCCAGAACCTGTATATCAGACTGGGATAGATTCTCCCCTCCCTGACCCTGTATATCAGACTGGGATTGATTCTCCACACCCTGACCCTGTATATCAGACTGGGATTGATTCTCCCCTCCCAGACCCTGTATATCAAACTGGATTAGATTCTGCCCAAGACGCTGAATATCAAACTGGGATTGATTCTCCCCATGACTCTGTATATCCGACTGGGATTGATTCTCCCCTCCCTGACCCTGTATATCAGACTGGGATTGATCCTCCCCATGACCCTATATATCAGACTGGCTATGATTCTCCCCATGTCCCTGTATATCAGACTGGCAATGATTCTCCCCATGACCCTGTATATCAGGCTGGGATTGATTCTCCCTCCCAGAACCTGTATGTCCGACTGGGATTGATTCTCCACTCCCTGACCCTGTATATCAGACTGGGATTGATTCGCCCCTCCCTGACCCTGTATATCAGACTGGGATTGATTCTCCCCTCCCTGACCCTGTATATCAGACTGGGATTGATTCTCCACACCCTGACCCTGTATATTAGACTGGGATTGATTTTCCCCACCCTGACCCTGCATATCGGACTGGGATTGATTCTCCCTGCCAGACCCTGTATATCATACTGGGATCGATTCTCCACTCCCTGACCCTGTATATCAGACTGGGATTGATTCTCCCCTCCCAGACCCTGTATATCAAACTGGATTAGATACTGCCCAAGACGCTGAATATCAAACTGGGATTGATTCTCCCCTTCCTGACCCTGTGTATCAGACTGGGATTCATTCTCCTTCCCAGACCCTGTATATCAGACTGGGATTGATTCTCCCCTCCCTGACCCTGTATATCAGACTGGGATTGATTCTTCCCACCCTGACCCTGTATATCAGACTGGGATTGATTCTCCCCACCCTGTCCTTGTATATCAGACTGGGATTGATTCTCCCCTCCCTGACCCTGTATATCAGACTGGGATTGATTCTCCCTCCCAGACACTGTATATCAGACTGGGATTGATTCTCCCCTCCCTGACCCTGTATGCCAGACTGGGATTGATTCCCCCCATGACCCTGTATATCAGACTGGAATTGATTCTCCCCATGACTCTGTATGTCCGACTGGGATTGATTCTCCCCTCCCTGACCCTGTATATCAGACTTGGATTGATTTTCCACACATTCACCCTGTATATCAGACTGGGATTGATTCTCCTCTCCCTGACCTGGTATATCAGACTGGGATTGATTCTCCCTCCTAGACCCTGTATATCAGACTGGGATTGATTCTCCACTCCCTGACCCTGTATTTCAGACTGGGTTTGATTCTCCCTCCCAGACCCTGTATATCAGAGTGGGATTGATTCTCCCCTCCCTGACCCTGTATATCAGGCTGGGATTGATTCTCCCTCCCAGAACCTGTATGTCCGACTGGGATTGATTCTCCACTCCCTGACCCTGTATATCAGACTGGGATTGATTCGCCCCTCCCTGACCCTGTATATCAGACTGGGATTGATTCTCCCCTCCCTGACCCTGTATATCAGACTGGGATTGATTCTCCACACCCTGACCCTGTATATTAGACTGGGATTGATTTTCCCCACCCTGACCCTGCATATCGGACTGGGATTGATTCTCCCTGCCAGACCCTGTATATCATACTGGGATCGATTCTCCACTCCCTGACCCTGTATATCAGACTGGGATTGATTCTCCCCTCCCAGACCCTGTATATCAAACTGGATTAGATACTGCCCAAGACGCTGAATATCAAACTGGGATTGATTCTCCCCTTCCTGACCCTGTGTATCAGACTGGGATTCATTCTCCTTCCCAGACCCTGTATATCAGACTGGGATTGATTCTCCCCTCCCTGACCCTGTATATCAGACTGGGATTGATTCTTCCCACCCTGACCCTGTATATCAGACTGGGATTGATTCTCCCCACCCTGTCCTTGTATATCAGACTGGGATTGATTCTCCCCTCCCTGACCCTGTATATCAGACTGGGATTGATTCTCCCTCCCAGACACTGTATATCAGACTGGGATTGATTCTCCCCTCCCTGACCCTGTATGCCAGACTGGGATTGATTCTCCCCACACTGACCCTGTATATCAGACTGGGATTGATTCTCCCCATGACCCTGCATATCAGACTGGGATTGATTCTCCCCATGACCCTGTATATCAAACTGGGATTGATTCTCCCCACCCTGACCCTTTATATCACACTGGGATTGATTCTCCCCACCATGACCATGTATATCAGACTGGGATTGATACTCCCCACCCTGACCCTGTATGTCAGACTGGCAATGATTCTCCCCATGACCCTGTATATCGGACTGGGATTGATTCTCCCCTCCCTGACCCTGTATGTCAGACTGCGATTGATTCTCCACACCCTGACCCTGTATATCAGACTGGGATTGATTCTCCCCTCCCTGACCCTGTATGCCAGACTGGGATTGATTCCCCCCTCCCTAACCCAGTATGCCAGACTGGGATTGATTCCCCCCATGACCCAGTATATCAGACTGGGATTGATTCTCTTCATGACCCTGTATATCTGACTGGAATTGATTCTCCCCATGACTCTGTATATCCGACTGGGATTGATTCTCCACACCCTGACCCTGTATATCAGACTGTGATTGATTCTCCCCACCCTGACCCTGTATATCAGACTGGGATTGATTCTCGTCACCCTGACCCTGTATATCAGACTGGGATTGATTCTCCCAACACTGACCCTGTATATCAGACTGGGATTGATTCTCCCCATGACCATGCATATCAGACTGGGATTAATTCTCCCCATGACCCTATATATCAAACTGGGATTGATTCTCCCCACCATGACCATGTATATCAGACTGGGATTGATTCTCCCCACCCTGACCCTGTATATCAGACTGGGATTGATTCTCCACACCCTGACCCTGTATATCAGACTGGGATTGATTCTCTTCATGACCCTGTATATCAGACTGGGATTGATTCTCTTCATGACCCTGTATATCTGACTGGAATTGATTCTCCCCATGACTCTGTATATCCGACTGGGATTGATTCTCCCCACCCTGACCCTGTATATCAGACTGGGATTGATTCTCTTCATGACCCTGTATATCTGACTGGAATTGATTCTCCCCATGACTCTGTATATCCGACTGGGATTGATTCTCCCCACCCTGACCCTGTATATCAGGCTGGGATTGATTCTCCCTCCCAGTACCTGTATATCAGACTGGGATTGATTCTCCACTCCCTGACCCTGTATATCAGACTGGGATTGATTCTCCACACCCTCACCCTGTATATCAGACTGGGATTGATTCTCCACACCCTGACCCTGCATATCGGACTGGGATTGATTCTCCCTGCCAGACCCTGTATATCAGACTGGGATTGATTCTCCACACCCTGACCCTGTATATCAGACTGGGATTGATTCTCCCCACACTGACCCTGTATATCAGACTGGGATTGATTCTCCCCATGACCATGCATATCAGACTGGGATAGATTCTCCCCATAACCCTATATATCAAACTGGGATTGATTCTCCCCACCCTGACCCTGTATATCACACTGGGATTGTTTCTCCCCAGCATGACCATGTATATCAGACTGGGATTGATACTCCCCACCCTGACCCTGTATATCAGACTGGGATTGATTCTCCACACCCTCACCCTGTATATCAGACTGGGATTGATTCTCCCCACCCTGACCCTGTATGCCAGACTGGGATTGATTCCCCCCATGACCCTGTATATCAGACAGTGATTGATTCTCTTCATGACCCTGTATATCAGACTGGGATTGATTCTCCACACCCTCACCCTGTATATCAGACTGGGATTGATTCTCCACACCCTGACCCTGTATATCAGACTGGGATTGATTCTCCCCACCCTGACCCTGTATATCAGACTGGGATTGATTCTCCACACCCTGACCCTGTATATCAGACTGGGATTGATTCTCCCCACCCTGACCCTGTATATCAGACTAGGATTGATTCTCCCCTCCCTGACCCTGTATGCTAGACTGGGATTGATTCCCCCCATGACCCTGTATATCAGACTGGGATTGATTCTCTTCATGACCCTGTATATCAGACTGGGATTGATTCTCTTCATGACCCTGTATATCTGACTGGAATTGATTCTCCCCATGACTCTGTATATCCGACTGGGATTGATTCTCCCCACCCTGACCCTGTATATCAGGCTGGGATTGATTCTCCCTCCCAGAACCTGTATATCAGACTGGGATTGATTCTCCACTCCCTGACACTTTATATCAGACTGGGATTGATTCTCCACACCCTCACCCTGTATATCAGACTGGGATTGATTCTCCACACCCTGACCCTGTATATCAGACTGGGATTGATTCTCCCCACACTGACCCTGTATATCAGACTGGGATTGATTCTCCCCATGACCCTGCATATCAGACTGGGATTGATTCTCCCCATGACCCTGTATATCAAACTGGGATTGATTCTCCCCACCCTGACCCTTTATATCACACTGGGATTGATTCTCCCCACCATGACCATGTATATCAGACTGGGATTGATTCTCCCCACCCTGACCCTGTATGTCAGACTGGCAATGATTCTCCCCATGACCCTGTATATCGGACTGGGATTGATTCTCCCCTCCCTGACCCTGTATATAAGACTGGGATTGATTCTCCCCTCCTTAACCCTGCATATCAGTCTGGGATTGATTCTCCCCACCCTGACCCTATATATCAGACTGGGATTGATTCTCCCCACCCTGACCCTGTATATCAGACTGGGATTGATTCTACACACC
Organism: Hypanus sabinus; assembly: GCF_030144855.1. Lineage (NCBI taxonomy): Eukaryota > Metazoa > Chordata > Chondrichthyes > Myliobatiformes > Dasyatidae > Hypanus > Hypanus sabinus. The sequence goes on along the minus strand of NW_026778976.1, from coordinate 783,514 downwards.
CTGACCCTGTATATCAGACTGGGATTGATTCTCCCCACCCTGACCCTGTATATCAGACTGGGATTGATTCTCCCCACCCTGACCCTGTATATCAGACTGGGATTGATTCTCCCCTCCCTGACCCTGTATGCCAGACTGGGATTGATTCTCTTCATGACCCTGTATATCTGACTGGAATTGATTCTCCCCATGACTCTGTATATCCGACTGGGATTGATTCTCCCCACCCTGACCCTGTATATCAGGCTGGGATTGATTCTCCCTCCCAGAACCTGTATATCAGACTGGGATTGATTCTCCACACCCTCACCCTGTATATCAGACTGGGATTGATTCTCCACACCCTGACCCTGTATATCAGACTGGGATTGATTCTCCCCACACTGACCCTGTATATCAGACTGGGATTGATTCTCCCCATGACCATGCATATCAGACTGGGATTGATTCTCCCCATGACCCTATATATCAAACTGGGATTGATTCTCCCCACCCTGACCCTGTATATCACACTGGGATTGATTCTCCCCACCATGACCATGTATATCAGACTGGGATTGATTCTCCCCACCCTGACCCTGTATATCAGACTGGCAATGATTCTCCCCATGACCCTGTATATCGGACTGGGATTGATTCTCCCCTCCCTGACCCTGTATGTCAGACTGGGATTGATTCTCCACACCCTGACCCTGTATATCAGACTGGGATTGATTCTCCCCTCCCTGACCCTGTATGCCAGACTGGGATTGATTCCCCCCTCCCTGACCCAGTATGCCAGACTGGGATTGATTCCCCCCATGACCCAGTATATCAGACTGGGATTGATTCTCTTCATGACCCTGTATATCTGACTGGAATTGATTCTCCCCATGACTCTGTATATCCGACTGGGATTGATTCTCCACACCCTGACCCTGTATATCAGACTGTGATTGATTCTCCCCACCCTGACCCTGTATATCAGACTGGGATTGATTCTCGTCACCCTGACCCTGTATATCAGACTGGGATTGATTCTCCCCACACTGACCCTGTATATCAGACTGGGATTGATTCTCCCCATGACCATGCATATCAGACTGGGATTGATTCTCCCCATGACCCTATATATCAAACTGGGATTGATTCTCCCCACCATGACCATGTATATCAGACTGGGATTGATTCTCCCCACCCTGACCCTGTATATCAGACTGGGATTGATTCTCCACACCCTGACCCTGTATATCAGACTGGGATTGATTCTCTTCATGACCCTGTATATCAGACTGGGATTGATTCTCTTCATGACCCTGTATATCTGACTGGAATTGATTCTCCCCATGACTCTGTATATCCGACTGGGATTGATTCTCCCCACCCTGACCCTGTATATCAGACTGGGATTGATTCTCTTCATGACCCTGTATATCTGACTGGAATTGATTCTCCCCATGACTCTGTATATCCGACTGGGATTGATTCTCCCCACCCTGACCCTGTATATCAGGCTGGGATTGATTCTCCCTCCCAGTACCTGTATATCAGACTGGGATTGATTCTCCACTCCCTGACCCTGTATATCAGACTGGGATTGATTCTCCACACCCTCACCCTGTATATCAGACTGGGATTGATTCTCCACACCCTGACCCTGCATATCGGACTGGGATTGATTCTCCCTGCCAGACCCTGTATATCAGACTGGGATTGATTCTCCACACCCTGACCCTGTATATCAGACTGGGATTGATTCTCCCCACACTGACCCTGTATATCAGACTGGGATTGATTCTCCCCATGACCATGCATATCAGACTGGGATAGATTCTCCCCATGACCCTATATATCAAACTGGGATTGATTCTCCCCACCCTGACCCTGTATATCACACTGGGATTGTTTCTCCCCAGCATGACCATGTATATCAGACTGGGATTGATACTCCCCACCCTGACCCTGTATATCAGACTGGGATTGATTCTCCACACCCTCACCCTGTATATCAGACTGGGATTGATTCTCCCCACCCTGACCCTGTATGCCAGACTGGGATTGATTCCCCCCATGACCCTGTATATCAGACAGTGATTGATTCTCTTCATGACCCTGTATATCAGACTGGGATTGATTCTCTTCATGACCCTGTATATCTGACTGGAATTGATTCTCCCCATGACTCTGTATATCCGACTGGATTGATTCTCCCCACCCTGACCCTGTATATCAGGCTGGGATTGATTCTCCCTCCCAGAACCTGTATATCAGACTGGGATTGATTCTCCACACCCTCACCCTGTATATCAGACTGGGATTGATTCTCCACACCCTGACCCTGTATATCAGACTGGGATTGATTCTCCCCACACTGACCCTGTATATCAGACTGGGATTGATTCTCCCCATGACCATGCATATCAGACTGGGATTGATTCTCCCCATGACCCTATATATCAAACTGGGATTGATTCTCCCCACCCTGACCCTGTATATCACACTGGGATTGATTCTCCCCACCATGACCATGTATATCAGACTGGGATTGATTCTCCCCACCCTGACCCTGTATATCAGACTGGGATTGATTCTCCACACCCTGACCCTGTATATCAGACTGGGATTGATTCTCCCCACCCTGACCCTGTATATCAGACTAGGATTGATTCTCCCCTCCCTGACCCTGTATGCTAGACTGGGATTGATTCCCCCCATGACCCTGTATATCAGACTGGGATTGATTCTCTTCATGACCCTGTATATCAGACTGGGATTGATTCTCTTCATGACCCTGTATATCTGACTGGAATTGATTCTCCCCATGACTCTGTATATCCGACTGGGATTGATTCTCCCCACCCTGACCCTGTATATCAGGCTGGGATTGATTCTCCCTCCCAGAACCTGTATATCAGACTGGGATTGATTCTCCACTCCCTGACCCTGTATATCAGACTGGGATTGATTCTCCACACCCTCACCCTGTATATCAGACTGGGATTGATTCTCCACACCCTGACCCTGTATATCAGACTGGGATTGATTCTCCCCACACTGACCCTGTATATCAGACTGGGATTGATTCTCCCCATGACCCTGCATATCAGACTGGGATTGATTCTCCCCATGACCCTGTATATCAAACTGGGATTGATTCTCCCCACCCTGACCCTTTATATCACACTGGGATTGATTCTCCCCACCAGGACCATGTATATCAGACTGGGATTGATTCTCCCCACCCTGACCCTGTATGTCAGACTGGCAATGATTCTCCCCATGACCCTGTATATCGGACTGGGATTGATTCTCCCCTCCCTGACCCTGTATATAAGACTGGGATTGATTCTCCCCTCCTTAACCCTGCATATCAGTCTGGGATTGATTCTCCCCACCCTGACCCTATATATCAGACTGGGATTGATTCTCCCCACCCTGACCCTGTATATCAGACTGGGATTGATTCTACACACCCTGACCCTGTATATCAGACTGGGATTGATTCTCCCCACCCTGACCCTGTATATCAGACTGGGATTGATTCTCCCCACCCTGACCATGTATATCAGACTGGGATTGATTCTCCCCTCCCTGACCCTGTATGCCAGACTGGGATTGATTCCCCCCATGACCCAGTATATCAGACTGGGATTGATTCTCTTCATGACCCTGTATATCAGACTGGGATTGATTCTCTTCATGACCCTGTATATCTGACTGGAATTGATTCTCCCCATGACTCTGTATATCCGACTGGGATTGATTCTCCCCACCCTGACCCTGTATATCAGGCTGGGATTGATTCTCCCTCCCAGTACCTGTATATCAGACTGGGATTGATTCTCCACTCCCTGACCCTGTATATCAGACTGGGATTGATTCTCCACACCCTCACCCTGTATATCAGACTGGGATTGATTCTCCACATCCTGACCCTGCATATCGGACTGGGATTGATTCTCCCTGCCAGACCCTGTATATCAGACTGGGATTGATTCTCCACACCCTGACCCTGTATATCAGACTGGGATTGATTCTCCCCACACTGACCCTGTATATCAGACTGGGATTGATTCTCCCCATGACCATGCATATCAGACTGGGATAGATTCTCCCCATGACCCTATATATCAAACTGGGATTGATTCTCCCCACCCTGACCCTGTATATCACACTGGGATTGTTTCTCCCCAGCATGACCATGTATATCAGACTGGGATTGATACTCCCCACCCTGACCCTGTATATCAGACTGGGATTGATTCTCCACACCCTCACCCTGTATATCAGACTGGGATTGATTCTCCCCACCCTGACCCTGTATATCAGACTGGGATTGATTCTCCCCTCCCTGACCCTGTATGCCAGACTGGGATTGATTCCCCCCATGACCCTGTATATCAGACAGTGATTGATTCTCTTCATGACCCTGTATATCAGACTGGGATTGATTCTCTTCATGACCCTGTATATCTGACTGGAATTGATTCTCCCCATGACTCTGTATATCCGACTGGGATTGATTCTCCCCACCCTGACCCTGTATATCAGGCTGGGATTGATTCTCCCTCCCAGAACCTGTATATCAGACTGGGATTGATTCTCCACACCCTCACCCTGTATATCAGACTGGGATTGATTCTCCACACCCTGACCCTGTATATCAGACTGGGATTGATTCTCCCCACACTGACCCTGTATATCAGACTGGGATTGATTCTCCCCATGACCATGCATATCAGACTGGGATTGATTCTCCCCATGACCCTATATATCAAACTGGGATTGATTCTCCCCACCCTGACCCTGTATATCACACTGGGATTGATTCTCCCCACCATGACCATGTATATCAGACTGGGATTGATTCTCCCCACCCTGACCCTGTATATCAGACTGGGATTGATTCTCCACACCCTGACCCTGTATATCAGACTGGGATTGATTCTCCCCACCCTGACCCTGTATATCAGACTAGGATTGATTCTCCCCTCCCTGACCCTGTATGCTAGACTGGGATTGATTCCCCCCATGACCCTGTATATCAGACTGGGATTGATTCTCTTCATGACCCTGTATATCAGACTGGGATTGATTCTCTTCATGACCCTGTATATCTGACTGGAATTGATTCTCCCCATGACTCTGTATATCCGACTGGGATTGATTCTCCCCACCCTGACCCTGTATATCAGGCTGGGATTGATTCTCCCTCCCAGAACCTGTATATCAGACTGGGATTGATTCTCCACTCCCTGACCCTGTATATCAGACTGGGATTGATTCTCCACACCCTCACCCTGTATATCAGACTGGGATTGATTCTCCACACCCTGACCCTGTATATCAGACTGGGATTGATTCTCCCCACACTGACCCTGTATATCAGACTGGGATTGATTCTCCCCATGACCCTGCATATCAGACTGGGATTGATTCTCCCCATGACCCTGTATATCAAACTGGGATTGATTCTCCCCACCCTGACCCTTTATATCACACTGGGATTGATTCTCCCCACCATGACCATGTATATCAGACTGGGATTGATTCTCCCCACCCTGACCCTGTATGTCAGACTGGCAATGATTCTCCCCATGACCCTGTATATCGGACTGGGATTGATTCTCCCCTCCCTGACCCTGTATATAAGACTGGGATTGATTCTCCCCTCCTTAACCCTGCATATCAGTCTGGGATTGATTCTCCCCACCCTGACCCTATATATCAGACTGGGATTGATTCTCCCCACCCTGACCCTGTATATCAGACTGGGATTGATTCTACACACCCTGACCCTGTATATCAGACTGGGATTGATTCTCCCCACCCTGACCCTGTATATCAGACTGGGATTGATTCTCCCCACCCTGACCCTGTATGCCAGACTGGGATTGATTCCCCCCATGACCCAGTATATCAGACTGGGATTGATTCTCTTCATGACCCTGTATATCAGACTGGGATTGATTCTCTTCATGACCCTGTATATCTGACTGGAATTGATTCTCCCCATGACTCTGTATATCCGACTGGGATTGATTCTCCCCACCCTGACCCTGTATATCAGGCTGGGATTGATTCTCCCTCCCAGAACCTGTATATCAGACTGGGATTGATTCTCCACTCCCTGACCCTGTATATCAGACTGGGATTGATTCTCCACACCCTCACCCTGTATATCAGACTGGGATTGATTCTCCCCACACTGACCCTGTATATCAGACTGGGATTGATTCTCCCCATGACCCTGCATATCAGACTGGGATTGATTCTCCCCATGACCCTGTATATCAAACTGGGATTGATTCTCCCCACCCTGACCCTTTATATCACACTGGGATTGATTCTCCCCACCATGACCATGTATATCAGACTGGGATTGATTCTCCCCACCCTGACCCTGTATGTCAGACTGGCAATGATTCTCCCCATGACCCTGTATATCGGACTGGGATTGATTCTCCCCTCCCTGACCCTGTATATAAGACTGGGATTGATTCTCCCCTCCTTAACCCTGCATATCAGTCTGGGATTGATTCTCCCCACCCTGACCCTGTATATCAGACTGGGATTGATTCTCCCCACCCTGACACTGTATATCAGACTGGGATTGATTCTACACACCCTGACCCTGTATATCAGACTGGGATTGATTCTCCCCACCCTGATCCTGTATATCAGACTGGGATTGATTCTCCACACCCTGACCCTGTATATCAGACTGGGATTGATTCTCCCCTCCCTGACCCTGTATATCAGACTGGGATTGATTCTCCACACCCTGACCCTGTATATCAGACTGGGATAGATTCTCCCCACCCTGACCCTGTATATCAGACTGGGATTAATTCTCCCCAGGACGCTGTATATCAGACTGGGATTGATTCTCCACTCCCTGACCCTCTGTAGCAGACTGGGATTGATTCTCCCCTCCCTGACCCTGTATATCAGACTGGGATTGATTCTCCCCACTCTGACCCTGTATATCAGACTGGGATTGATTCTCCCCTCTCTGACCCTCTGTATCAGACTGGGATTGATTCTCCCCACCCTGACCCTGTATATCAGACTGGGATTGATTCTCCCCACCCTCACCCTGTACGTCAGACTGGGATTGATTCTCCCCACCCTGACCCTGTATATCGGACTGGGATTGATTCTCCCTCCCAGACCCTGTATATCAGACTGGGAATGATTCTCCCTCCCTGACCCTGCATGTCGGACTGGGATTGATTCTCCCTGCCAGACCCTGTATATCAGACTGGGATTGATTCTCCACTCCCTGACCCTGTATATCAGACTGGGATTGATTCTCCACACCCTCACCCTGTATATCAGACTGGGATTGATTCTCCCCACACTGACCCTGTATATCAGACTGGGATTGATTCTCCCCATGACCCTGCATATCGGACTGGGATTGATTCTCCCCTCCCTGACCCTGTATATAAGACTGGGATTGATTCTCCCCTCCTTAACCCTGCATATCAGTCTGGGATTGATTCTCCCCACCCTGACCCTGTATATCAGACTGGGATTGATTCTCCCCACCCTGACACTGTATATCAGACTGGGATTGATTCTACACACCCTGACCCTGTATATCAGACTGGGATTGATTCTCCCCACCCTGATCCTGTATATCAGACTGGGATTGATTCTCCACACCCTGACCCTGTATATCAGACTGGGATTGATTCTCCCCTCCCTGACCCTGTATATCAGACTGGGATTGATTCTCCACACCCTGACCCTGTATATCAGACTGGGATAGATTCTCCCTACCCTGACCCTGTATATCAGACTGGGATTAATTCTCCCCAGGACGCTGTATATCAGACTGGGATTGATTCTCCACTCCCTGACCCTCTGTAGCAGACTGGGATTGATTCTCCCCTCCCTGACCCTGTATATCAGACTGGGATTGATTCTCCCCACTCTGACCCTGTATATCAGACTGGGATTGATTCTCCCCTCTCTGACCCTCTGTATCAGACTGGGATTGATTCTCCCCACCCTGACCCTGTATATCAGACTGGGATTGATTCTCCCCACCCTCACCCTGTACGTCAGACTGGGATTGATTCTCCCCACCCTGACCCTGTATATCGGACTGGGATTGATTCTCCCTCCCAGACCCTGTATATCAGACTGGGAATGATTCTCCCTCCCTGACCCTGCATGTCGGACTGGGATTGATTCTCCCTGCCAGACCCTGTATATCAGACTGGGATTGATTCTCCACTCCCTGACCCTGTATATCAGACTGGGATTGATTCTCCACACCCTCACCCTGTATATCAGACTGGGATTGATTCTCCACACCCTGACCCTGTATATCAGACTGGGATTGATTCTCCCCACACTGACCCTGTATATCAGACTGGGATTGATTCTCCCCATGACCATGCATATCAGACTGGGATTGATTCTCCCCATGACCCTATATATCAAACTGGGATTGATTCTCCCCACCCTGACCCTGTATATCACACTGGGATTGATTCTCCCCACCATGACCATGTATATCAGACTGGGATTGATTCTCCCCACCCTGACCCTGTATATCAGACTGGGATTGATTCTCCACACCCTGACCCTGTATATCAGACTTGGATTGATTCTCCCCACCCTGACCCTGTATATCAGACTGGGACTGATTCTCCCCTCCCTGACCCTGTATGCCAGACTGGGATTGATTCCCCCCATGACCCTGTATATCAGACTGGGATTGATTCTCTTCATGACCCTGTATATCAGACTGGGATTGATTCTCTTCATGACCCTGTATATCTGACTGGAATTGATTCTCCCCATGACTCTGTATATCCGACTGGGATTGATTCTCCCCACCCTGACCCTGTATATCAGGCTGGGATTGATTCTCCCTCCCAGTACCTGTATATCAGACTGGGATTGATTCTCCACTCCCTGACCCTGTATATCAGACTGGGATTGATTCTCCACACCCTCACCCTGTATATCAGACTGGGATTGACTCTCCACACCCTGACCCTGCATATCGGACTGGGATTGATTCTCCCTGCCAGACCCTGTATATCAGACTGGGATTGATTCTCCACACCCTGACCCTGTATATCAGACTGGGATTGATTCTCCCCACACTGACCCTGTATATCAGACTGGGTTTGATTCTCCCCATGACCATGCATATCAGACTGGGATAGATTCTCCCCATGACCCTATATATCAATCTGGGATTGATTCTCCCCACCCTGACCCTGTATATCACACTGGGATTGGTTCTCCCCACCATGACCATGTATATCAGACTGGGATTGATTCTCCCCACCCTGACCCTGTATATCAGACTGGGATTGATTCTCCACACCCTGACCCTGTATATCAGACTGGGATTGATTCTCCCCACCCTGACCCTGTATATCAGACTGGGATTGATTCTCCCCTCCCTGACCCTGTATGCCAGACTGGGATTGATTCCCCCCATGACCCTGTATATCAGACTGGGATTGATTCTCTTCATGACCCTGTATATCAGACTGGGATTGATTCTCTTCATGACCCTGTATATCTGACTGGAATTGATTCTCCCCATGACTCTGTATATCCGACTGGGATTGATTCTCCCCACCCTGACCCTGTATATCAGGCTGGGATTGATTCTCCCTCCCAGAACCTGTATATCAGACTGGGATTGATTCTCCCCACACTGACCCTGTATATCAGACTGGGATTGATTCTCCACTCCCTGACCCTCTGTAGCAGACTGGGATTGATTCTCCCCTCCCTGACCCTGTATATCAGACTGGGATTGATTCTCCCCACTCTGACCCTGTATATCAGACTGGGATTGATTCTCCCCTCTCTGACCCTCTGTATCAGACTGGGATTGATTCTCCCCACCCTGACCCTGTATATCAGACTGGGATTGATTCTCCCCACCCTCACCCTGTACGTCAGACTGGGATTGATTCTCCCCACCCTGACCCTGTATATCAGACTGGGATTGATTCTCCCCACCCTCACCCTGTACGTCAGACTGGGATTGATTCTCCCCACCCTGACCCTGTATATCGGACTGGGATTGATTCTCCCTCCCAGACCCTGTATATCAGACTGGGAATGATTCTCCCTCCCTGACCCTGCATGTCGGACTGGGATTGATTCTCCCTGCCAGACCCTGTATATCAGACTGGGATTGATTCTCCACTCCCTGACCCTGTATATCAGACTGGGATTGATTCTCCACACCCTCACCCTGTATATCAGACTGGGATTGATTCTCCCCACACTGACCCTGTATATCAGACTGGGATTGATTCTCCCCATGACCCTGCATATCGGACTGGGATTGATTCTCCCCTCCCTGACCCTGTATATAAGACTGGGATTGATTCTCCCCTCCTTAACCCTGCATATCAGTCTGGGATTGATTCTCCCCACCCTGACCCTGTATATCAGACTGGGATTGATTCTCCCCACCCTGACACTGTATATCAGACTGGGATTGATTCTACACACCCTGACCCTGTATATCAGACTGGGATTGATTCTCCCCACCCTGATCCTGTATATCAGACTGGGATTGATTCTCCACACCCTGACCCTGTATATCAGACTGGGATTGATTCTCCCCTCCCTGACCCTGTATATCAGACTGGGATTGATTCTCCACACCCTGACCCTGTATATCAGACTGGGATAGATTCTCCCTACCCTGACCCTGTATATCAGACTGGGATTAATTCTCCCCAGGACGCTGTATATCAGACTGGGATTGATTCTCCACTCCCTGACCCTCTGTAGCAGACTGGGATTGATTCTCCCCTCCCTGACCCTGTATATCAGACTGGGATTGATTCTCCCCACTCTGACCCTGTATATCAGACTGGGATTGATTCTCCCCTCTCTGACCCTCTGTATCAGACTGGGATTGATTCTCCCCACCCTGACCCTGTATATCAGACTGGGATTGATTCTCCCCACCCTCACCCTGTACGTCAGACTGGGATTGATTCTCCCCACCCTGACCCTGTATATCGGACTGGGATTGATTCTCCCTCCCAGACCCTGTATATCAGACTGGGAATGATTCTCCCTCCCTGACCCTGCATGTCGGACTGGGATTGATTCTCCCTGCCAGACCCTGTATATCAGACTGGGATTGATTCTCCACTCCCTGACCCTGTATATCAGACTGGGATTGATTCTCCACACCCTCACCCTGTATATCAGACTGGGATTGATTCTCCACACCCTGACCCTGTATATCAGACTGGGATTGATTCTCCCCACACTGACCCTGTATATCAGACTGGGATTGATTCTCCCCATGACCATGCATATCAGACTGGGATTGATTCTCCCCATGACCCTATATATCAAACTGGGATTGATTCTCCCCACCCTGACCCTGTATATCACACTGGGATTGATTCTCCCCACCATGACCATGTATATCAGACTGGGATTGATTCTCCCCACCCTGACCCTGTATATCAGACTGGGATTGATTCTCCACACCCTGACCCTGTATATCAGACTTGGATTGATTCTCCCCACCCTGACCCTGTATATCAGACTGGGACTGATTCTCCCCTCCCTGACCCTGTATGCCAGACTGGGATTGATTCCCCCCATGACCCTGTATATCAGACTGGGATTGATTCTCTTCATGACCCTGTATATCAGACTGGGATTGATTCTCTTCATGACCCTGTATATCTGACTGGAATTGATTCTCCCCATGACTCTGTATATCCGACTGGGATTGATTCTCCCCACCCTGACCCTGTATATCAGGCTGGGATTGATTCTCCCTCCCAGTACCTGTATATCAGACTGGGATTGATTCTCCACTCCCTGACCCTGTATATCAGACTGGGATTGATTCTCCACACCCTCACCCTGTATATCAGACTGGGATTGACTCTCCACACCCTGACCCTGCATATCGGACTGGGATTGATTCTCCCTGCCAGACCCTGTATATCAGACTGGGATTGATTCTCCACACCCTGACCCTGTATATCAGACTGGGATTGATTCTCCCCACACTGACCCTGTATATCAGACTGGGTTTGATTCTCCCCATGACCATGCATATCAGACTGGGATAGATTCTCCCCATGACCCTATATATCAATCTGGGATTGATTCTCCCCACCCTGACCCTGTATATCACACTGGGATTGGTTCTCCCCACCATGACCATGTATATCAGACTGGGATTGATTCTCCCCACCCTGACCCTGTATATCAGACTGGGATTGATTCTCCACACCCTGACCCTGTATATCAGACTGGGATTGATTCTCCCCACCCTGACCCTGTATATCAGACTGGGATTGATTCTCCCCTCCCTGACCCTGTATGCCAGACTGGGATTGATTCCCCCCATGACCCTGTATATCAGACTGGGATTGATTCTCTTCATGACCCTGTATATCAGACTGGGATTGATTCTCTTCATGACCCTGTATATCTGACTGGAATTGATTCTCCCCATGACTCTGTATATCCGACTGGGATTGATTCTCCCCACCCTGACCCTGTATATCAGGCTGGGATTGATTCTCCCTCCCAGAACCTGTATATCAGACTGGGATTGATTCTCCCCACACTGACCCTGTATATCAGACTGGGATTGATTCTCCACTCCCTGACCCTCTGTAGCAGACTGGGATTGATTCTCCCCTCCCTGACCCTGTATATCAGACTGGGATTGATTCTCCCCACTCTGACCCTGTATATCAGACTGGGATTGATTCTCCCCTCTCTGACCCTCTGTATCAGACTGGGATTGATTCTCCCCACCCTGACCCTGTATATCAGACTGGGATTGATTCTCCCCACCCTCACCCTGTACGTCAGACTGGGATTGATTCTCCCCACCCTGACCCTGTATATCGGACTGGGATTGATTCTCCCTCCCAGACCCTGTATATCAGACTGGGAATGATTCTCCCTCCCTGACCCTGCATGTCGGACTGGGATTGATTCTCCCTGCCAGACCCTGTATATCAGACTGGGATTGATTCTCCACTCCCTGACCCTGTATATCAGACTGGGATTGATTCTCCACACCCTCACCCTGTATATCAGACTGGGATTGATTCTCCACACCCTGACCCTGTATATCAGACTGGGATTGATTCTCCCCACACTGACCCTGTATATCAGACTGGGATTGATTCTCCCCATGACCATGCATATCAGACTGGGATTGATTCTCCCCATGACCCTATATATCAAACTGGGATTGATTCTCCCCACCCTGACCCTGTATATCACACTGGGATTGATTCTCCCCACCATGACCATGTATATCAGACTGGGATTGATTCTCCCCACCCTGACCCTGTATATCAGACTGGGATTGATTCTCCACACCCTGACCCTGTATATCAGACTTGGATTGATTCTCCCCACCCTGACCCTGTATATCAGACTGGGACTGATTCTCCCCTCCCTGACCCTGTATGCCAGACTGGGATTGATTCCCCCCATGACCTTGTATATCAGACTGGGATTGATTCTCTTCATGACCCTGTATATCAGACTGGGATTGATTCTCTTCATGACCCTGTATATCTGACTGGAATTGATTCTCCCCATGACTCTGTATATCCGACTGGGATTGATTCTCCCCACCCTGACCCTGTATATCAGGCTGGGATTGATTCTCCCTCCCAGTACCTGTATATCAGACTGGGATTGATTCTCCACTCCCTGACCCTGTATATCAGACTGGGATTGATTCTCCACACCCTCACCCTGTATATCAGACTGGGATTGACTCTCCACACCCTGACCCTGCATATCGGACTGGGATTGATTCTCCCTGCCAGACCCTGTATATCAGACTGGGATTGATTCTCCACACCCTGACCCTGTATATCAGACTGGGATTGATTCTCCCCACACTGACCCTGTATATCATACTGGGTTTGATTCTCCCCATGACCATGCATATCAGACTGGGATAGATTCTCCCCATGACCCTATATATCAATCTGGGATTGATTCTCCCCACCCTGACCCTGTATATCACACTGGGATTGGTTCTCCCCACCATGACCATGTATATCAGACTGGGATTGATTCTCCCCACCCTGACCCTGTATATCAGACTGGGATTGATTCTCCACACCCTGACCCTGTATATCAGACTGGGATTGATTCTCCCCACCCTGACCCTGTATATCAGACTGGGATTGATTCTCCCCTCCCTGACCCTGTATGCCAGACTGGGATTGATTCCCCCCATGACCCTGTATATCAGACTGGGATTGATTCTCTTCATGACCCTGTATATCAGACTGGGATTGATTCTCTTCATGACCCTGTATATCTGACTGGAATTGATTCTCCCCATGACTCTGTATATCCGACTGGGATTGATTCTCCCCACCCTGACCCTGTATATCAGGCTGGGATTGATTCTCCCTCCCAGAACCTGTATATCAGACTGGGATTGATTCTCCCCACACTGACCCTGTATATCAGACTGGGATTGATTCTCCCCATGACCATGCATATCAGACTGGGATTGATTCTCCCCATGACCCTATATATCAAACTGGGATTGATTCTCCCCACCCTGACCCTGTATATCACACTGGGATTGATGCTCCCCACCATGACCATGTATATCAGACTGGGATTGATTCTCCCCACCCTGACCCTGTATATCAGACTGAGATTGATTCTCCACACCCTGACCCTGTATATCAGACTGGGATTGATTCTCCCCACCCTGACCCTGTATATCAGACTGGGATTGATTCTCCCCTCCCTGACCCTGTATGCCAGACTGGGATTGATTCCCCCCATGACCCTGTATATCAGACTGGGATTGATTCTCTTCATGACCCTGTATATCAGACTGGGATTGATTCTCCCTACCCTGACCCTGTATATCAGACTGGGATTAATTCTCCCCAGGACGCTGTATATCAGACTGGGATTGATTCTCCACTCCCTGACCCTCTGTAGCAGGCTGGGATTGATTCTCCCCTCCCTGACCCTGTATATCAGACTGGGAATGATTCTCCCCATGACCCTGTATATTGGACTGGGATTGATTCTCCCCTCCCTGACCCTGTATATAAGACTGGGATTGATTCTCCCCTCCTTAACCCTGCATATCAGTCTGGGATTGATTCTCCCCACCCTGACCCTATATATCAGACTGGGATTGATTCTCCCCACCCTGACCCTGTATATCAGACTGGGATTGATTCTACACACCCTGACCCTGTATATCAGACTGGGATTGATTCTCCCCACCCTGACCCTGTATATCAGACTGGGATTGATTCTCCCCACCCTGACCCTGTATGCCAGACTGGGATTGATTCCCCCCATGACCCAGTATATCAGACTGGGATTGATTCTCTTCATGACCCTGTATATCAGACTGGGATTGATTCTCTTCATGACCCTGTATATCTGACTGGAATTGATTCTCCCCATGACTCTGTATATCCGACTGGGATTGATTCTCCCCACCCTGACCCTGTATATCAGGCTGGGATTGATTCTCCCTCCCAGAACCTGTATATCAGACTGGGATTGATTCTCCACTCCCTGACCCTGTATATCAGACTGGGATTGATTCTCCACACCCTCACCCTGTATATCAGACTGGGATTGATTCTCCACACCCTGACCCTGTATATCAGACTGGGATTGATTCTCCCCACACTGACCCTGTATATCAGACTGGGATTGATTCTCCCCATGACCCTGCATATCAGACTGGGATTGATTCTCCCCATGACCCTGTATATCAAACTGGGATTGATTCTCCCCACCCTGACCCTTTATATCACACTGGGATTGATTCTCCCCACCATGACCATGTATATCAGACTGGGATTGATTCTCCCCACCCTGACCCTGTATGTCAGACTGGCAATGATTCTCCCCATGACCCTGTATATCGGACTGGGATTGATTCTCCCCTCCCTGACCCTGTATATAAGACTGGGATTGATTCTCCCCTCCTTAACCCTGCATATCAGTCTGGGATTGATTCTCCCCACCCTGACCCTGTATATCAGACTGGGATTGATTCTCCCCACCCTGACACTGTATATCAGACTGGGATTGATTCTACACACCCTGACCCTGTATATCAGACTGGGATTGATTCTCCCCACCCTGATCCTGTATATCAGACTGGGATTGATTCTCCACACCCTGACCCTGTATATCAGACTGGGATTGATTCTCCCCTCCCTGACCCTGTATATCAGACTGGGATTGATTCTCCACACCCTGACCCTGTATATCAGACTGGGATAGATTCTCCCCACCCTGACCCTGTATATCAGACTGGGATTAATTCTCCCCAGGACGCTGTATATCAGACTGGGATTGATTCTCCACTCCCTGACCCTCTGTAGCAGACTGGGATTGATTCTCCCCTCCCTGACCCTGTATATCAGACTGGGATTGATTCTCCCCACTCTGACCCTGTATATCAGACTGGGATTGATTCTCCCCTCTCTGACCCTCTGTATCAGACTGGGATTGATTCTCCCCACCCTGACTCTGTATATCAGACTGGGATTGATTCTCCCCACCCTCACCCTGTACGTCAGACTGGGATTGATTCTCCCCACCCTGACCCTGTATATCGGACTGGGATTGATTCTCCCTCCCAGACCCTGTATATCAGACTGGGAATGATTCTCCCTCCCTGACCCTGCATGTCGGACTGGGATTGATTCTCCCTGCCAGACCCTGTATATCAGACTGGGATTGATTCTCCACTCCCTGACCCTGTATGCCAGACTGGGATTGATTCCCCCCATGACCCTGTATATCAGACTGGGATTGATTCTCCCCATGACCCTGTATATCAAACTGGGATTGATTCTCCCCACCATGACCCTTTATATCACACTGGGATTGATTCTCCCCACCATGACCATGTATATCAGACTGGGATTGATTCTCCCCACCCTGACCCTGTATGTCAGACTGGCAATGATTCTCCCAATGACCCTGTATATCAGACTGGGATTGATTCTCTTCATGACCCTGTATATCTGACTGGAATTGATTCCCCCCATGACCCTGTATATCAGACTGGGATTGATTCTCTTCATGACACTGTATATCAGACTGGGATTGATTCTCTTCATGACCCTGTATATCTGACTGGAATTGATTCTCCCCATGACTCTGTATATCCGACTGGGATTGATTCTCCCCACCCTGACCCTGTATATCAGGCTGGGATTCATTCTCCCTCCCAGAACCTGTATATCAGACTGGGATTGATTCTCCACTCCCTGACCCTGTATATCAGACTGGGATTGATTCTCCACACCCTCACCCTGTATATCAGACTGGGATTGATTCTCCCCATGACCCTGCATATCAGACTGGGATTGATTCTCCCCATGACCCTGTATATCAAACTGGGATTGATTCTCCCCACCCTGACCGTTTATATCACACTGGGATTGATTCTCCCCACCATGACCATGTATATCAGACTGGGATTGATTCTCTTCATGACCCTGTATATCTGACTGGAATTGATTCTCCCCATGACTCTGTATATCAGACTGGGATTGATTCTCAACACCCTGACCCTGTATATTAGACTGGGATTGATTCTCCCCTCCCTGACCCTGCATATCGGACTGGGATTGATTCTCCCTGCCAGACCCTGTATATCAGACTGGGATTGATTCTCCACTCCCTGACCCTGTATATCAGACTGGGATTGATTCTCCACACCCTCACCCTGTATATCACACTGGGATTGATTCTCCACACCCTGACCCTGTATATCAGACTGGGATTGATTCTCCCCACACTGACCCTGTATATCAGACTGGGATTGATTCTCCCCATGACCATGCATATCAGACTGGGATTGATTCTCCCCATGACCCTATATATCAAACTGGGATTGATTCTCCCCACCCTGACCCTGTATATCACACTGGGATTGATTCTCCCCACCATGACCATGTATATCAGACTGGGATTGATTCTCCCCACCCTGACCCTGTATATCAGACTGGGATTGATTCTCCCCTCCCTGACCCTGTATGCCAGACTGGGATTGATTCCCCCCATGACCCTGTATATCAGACTGGGATTGATTCTCTTCATGACACTGTATATCATACTGGGATTGATTCTCTTCATGGCCCTGTATATCTGACTGGAATTGATTCTCCCCATGACTCTGTATATCCGACTGGGATTGATTCTCCCCACCCTGACCCTGTATATCAGGCTGGGATTGATTCTCCACTCCCTGACCCTGTATATCAGACTGGGATTGATTCTCCACACCCTCACCCTGTATATCAGACTGGGATTGATTCTCCCCACACTGACCCTGTATATCAGACTGGGATTGATTCTCCCCATGACCCTGCATATCAGACTGGGATTGATTCTCCCCATGACCCTGTATATCAAACTGGGATTGATTCTCCCCACCCTGACCCTTTATATCACACTGGGATTGATTCTCCCCACCATGACCATGTATATCAGACTGGGATTGATTCTCCCCACCCTGACCCTGTATGTCAGACTGGCAATGATTCTCCCCATGACCCTGTATATCGGACTGGGATTGATTCTCCCCTCCCTGACCCTGTATATAAGACTGGGATTGATTCTCCCCTCCTTAACCCTGCATATCAGACTGGGATTGATTCTCCCCACCCTGATCCTGTATATCAGACTGGGATTGATTCTCCCCACCCTGACCCTGTATATCAGACTGGGATTGATTCTACACACCCTGACCCTGTATATCAGACTGGGATTGATTCTCCCCACCCTGACCCTGTATATCAGACTGGGATTGATTCTCCACACCCTGACCCTGTATATCAGACTGGGATTGATTCTCCCCTCCCTGACCCTGTATATCAGACTGGGATTGATTCTCCACACCCTGACCCTGTATATCAGACTGGGATTGATTCTCCCCTCCCTGACCCTGTAGATCAGACTGGTATTGATTCTCCCCACCCTGACCCTGTATATCAGACAGGGATTAATTCTCCCCAGTACGCTGTATATCAGACTGGGATTGATTCTCCTCTCCCTGACCCTCTGTAGCAGACTGGGATTGATTCTCCCCTCCCTGACCCTGTATATCAGACTGGGATTGATTCTCCCCACTCTGACCCTGTATATCAGACTGGGATTGATTCTCCCCACCCTGACCCTGTATATCAGACTGGGATTGATTCTCCCCATGACCCTGTATATCAGACTGGGATTGATTCTCCCCTCCCTGACCCTCTGTATCAGACTGGGATTGATTCTCCCCACCCTGACCCTGTATATCAGACTGGTATTGATTCTCCCCACCCTCACCCTGTACGTCAGACTGGGATTGATTCTCCCCACCCTGACCCTGCATATCGGACTGGGATTGATTCTCCCTGCCAGACCCTGTATATCAGACTGGGATTGATTCTCCACTCCCTGACCCTGTATATCAGACTGGGATTGATTCTCTACACCCTCACCCTGTATATCAGACTGGGATTGATTCTCCACACCCTGACCCTGTATATCAGACTGGGATTGATTCTCCCCACACTGACCCTGTATATCAGACTGGGATTGATTCTCCCCATGACCATGCATATCAGACTGGGATTGATTCTCCCCATGACCCTATATATCAAACTGGGATTGATTCTCCCCACCCTGACCCTGTATATCACACTGGGATTGATTCTCCCCACCATGACCATATATATCAGACTGGGATTGATTCTCCCCACCCTGACCCTGTATATCAGACTGGGATTGATTCTCCACACCCTGACCCTGTATATCAGACTGGGATTGATTCTCCCCACCCTGACCCTGTATATCAGACTGGGATTGATTCTCCCCTCCCTGATCCTGTCTGCCAGACTGGGATTGATTCCCCCCATGACCCTGTATATCAGACTGGGATTGATTCTCTTCATGACCCTGTATATCAGACTGGGATTGATTCTCTTCATGACCCTGTATATCTGACTGGAATTGATTCTCCCCATGACTCTGTATATCCGACTGGGATTGATTCTCCCCACCCTGACCCTGTATATCAGGCTGGGATTGATTCTCCCTCCCAGTACCTGTACATCAGACTGGGATTGATTCTCCACTCCCTGACCCTGTATATCAGACTGGGATTGATTCTCCACACCCTCACCCTGTATATCAGACTGGGATTGACTCTCCACACCCTGACCCTGCATATCGGACTGGGATTGATTCTCCCTGCCAGACCCTGTATATCAGACTGGGATTGATTCTCCACACCCTGACCCTGTATATCAGACTGGGATTGATTCTCCCCACACTGACCCTGTATATCATACTGGGATTCATTCTCCTCATGACCATGCATATCAGACTGGGATAGATTCTCCCCATGACCCTATATATCAATCTGGGATTGATTCTCCCCACCCTGACTCTGTATATCACACTGGGATTGGTTCTCCCCACCATGACCATGTATATCAGACTGGGATTGATACTCCCCACCCTGACCCTGTATATCAGACTGGGATTGATTCTCCACACCCTGACCCTGTATATCAGACTGGGATTGATTCTCCCCACCCTGACCCTGTATATCAGACTGGGATTGATTCTCCCCTCCCTGACCCTGTATGCCAGACTGGGATTGATTCCCCCCATGACCCTGTATATCAGACTGGGATTGATTCTCTTCATGACCCTGTATATCAGACTGGGATTGATTCTCTTCATGACCCTGTATATCTGACTGGAATTGATTCTCCCCATGACTCTGTATATCTGACTGGGATTGATTCTCCCCACCCTGACCCTGTATATCAGGCTGGGATTGATTCTCCCTCCCAGAACCTGTATATCAGACTGGGATTGATTCTCCACTCCCTGACCCTGTATATCAGACTGGGATTGATTCTCCACACCCTCACCCTGTATATCAGACTGGGATTGATTCTCCACACCCTGACCCTGTATATCAGACTGGGATTGATTCTCCCCACACTGACCCTGTATATCAGACTGGGATTGATTCTCCCCATGACCATGCAAATCAGACTGGGATTGATTCTCCCCATGACCCTATATATCAAACTGGGATTGATTCTCCCCACCCTGACCCTGTATATCACACTGGGATTGATGCTCCCCACAATGACCATGTATATCAGACTGGGATTGATTCTCCCCACCCTGACCCTGTATTTCAGACTGGGATTGATTCTCCACACCCTGACCCTGTATATCAGACTGGGATTGATTCTCCCCACCCTGACCCTGTATATCAGACAGGGATTGATTCTCCCCTCCCTGACCCTGTATGCCAGACTGGGATTGATTCCCCCCATGACCCTGTATATCAGACTGGGATTGATTCTCTTCATGACCCTGTATATCTGACTGGAATTGATTCTCCCCATGACTCTGTATATCCGACTGGGATTGATTCTCCCCACCCTGACCCTGTATATCAGGCTGGGATTGATTCTCCCTCCCAGAACCTGTATATCAGACTGGGATTGATTCTCCACTCCCTGACCCTGTATATCAGACTGGGATTGATTCTCCACACCCTCACCCTGTATATCAGACTGGGATTGATTCTCCACACCCTGACCCTGTATATCAGGCTGGGATTGATTCTCCCCTCCCTGACCCTGTATTTCAGACTGGGATTGATTCTCAACACCCTGACCCTGTATATTAGACTGGGATTGATTCTCCCCTCCCTGACCCTGCATATCGGACTGGGATTGATTCTCCATGCCAGACCCTGTATATCAGACTGGGATTGATTCTCCACTCCCTGACCCTGTATATCAGACTGGGATTGATTCTCCACACCCTCACCCTGTATATCAGACTGGGATTGATTCTCCACACCCTGACCCTGTATATCAGACTGGGATTGATTCTCCCCACACTGACCCTGTATATCAGACTGGGATTGATTCTCCACACCCTCACCCTGTATATCAGACTGGGATTGATTCTCCACACCCTGACCCTGTATATCAGACTGGGATTGATTCTCCCCACACTGACCCTGTATATCAGACTGGGATTGATTCTCTTCATGACACTGTATATCAGACTGGGATTGATTCTCTTCATGACCCTGTATATCTGACTGGAATTGATTCTCCCCATGACTCTGTATATCCGACTGGGATTGATTCTCCCCACCCTGACCCTGTATATCAGGCTGGGATTCATTCTCCCTCCCAGAACCTGTATATCAGACTGGGATTGATTCTCCACTCCCTGACCCTGTATATCAGACTGGGATTGATTCTCCACACCCTCACCCTGTATATCAGACTGGGATTGATTCTCCCCATGACCCTGCATATCAGACTGGGATTGATTCTCCCCATGACCCTGTATATCAAACTGGGATTGATTCTCCCCACCCTGACCGTTTATATCACACTGGGATTGATTCTCCCCACCATGACCATGTATATCAGACTGGGATTGATTCTCTTCATGACCCTGTATATCTGACTGGAATTGATTCTCCCCATGACTCTGTATATCAGACTGGGATTGATTCTCAACACCCTGACCCTGTATATTAGACTGGGATTGATTCTCCCCTCCCTGACCCTGCATATCGGACTGGGATTGATTCTCCCTGCCAGACCCTGTATATCAGACTGGGATTGATTCTCCACTCCCTGACCCTGTATATCAGACTGGGATTGATTCTCCACACCCTCACCCTGTATATCACACTGGGATTGATTCTCCACACCCTGACCCTGTATATCAGACTGGGATTGATTCTCCCCACACTGACCCTGTATATCAGACTGGGATTGATTCTCCCCATGACCATGCATATCAGACTGGGATTGATTCTCCCCATGACCCTATATATCAAACTGGGATTGATTCTCCCCACCCTGACCCTGTATATCACACTGGGATTGATTCTCCCCACCATGACCATGTATATCAGACTGGGATTGATTCTCCCCACCCTGACCCTGTATATCAGACTGGGATTGATTCTCCCCTCCCTGACCCTGTATGCCAGACTGGGATTGATTCCCCCCATGACCCTGTATATCAGACTGGGATTGATTCTCTTCATGACACTGTATATCATACTGGGATTGATTCTCTTCATGGCCCTGTATATCTTACTGGAATTGATTCTCCCCATGACTCTGTATATCCGACTGGGATTGATTCTCCCCACCCTGACCCTGTATATCAGGCTGGGATTGATTCTCCACTCCCTGACCCTGTATATCAGACTGGGATTGATTCTCCACACCCTCACCCTGTATATCAGACTGGGATTGATTCTCCCCACACTGACCCTGTATATCAGACTGGGATTGATTCTCCCCATGACCCTGCATATCAGACTGGGATTGATTCTCCCCATGACCCTGTATATCAAACTGGGATTGATTCTCCCCACCCTGACCCTTTATATCACACTGGGATTGATTCTCCCCACCATGTCCATGTATATCAGACTGGGATTGATTCTCCCCACCCTGACCCTGTATGTCAGACTGGCAATGATTCTCCCCATGACCCTGTATATCGGACTGGGATTGATTCTCCCCTCCCTGACCCTGTATATAAGACTGGGATTGATTCTCCCCTCCTTAACCCTGCATATCAGACTGGGATTGATTCTCCCCACCCTGATCCTGTATATCAGACTGGGATTGATTCTCCCCACCCTGACCCTGTATATCAGACTGGGATTGATTCTACACACCCTGACCCTGTATATCAGACTGGGATTGATTCTCCCCACCCTGACCCTGTATATCAGACTGGGATTGATTCTCCACACCCTGACCCTGTATATCAGACTGGGATTGATTCTCCCCTCCCTGACCCTGTATATCAGACTGGGATTGATTCTCCACACCCTGACCCTGTATATCAGACTGGGATTGATTCTCCCCTCCCTGACCCTGTAGATCAGACTGGTATTGATTCTCCCCACCCTGACCCTGTATATCAGACAGGGATTAATTCTCCCCAGTACGCTGTATATCAGACTGGGATTGATTCTCCTCTCCCTGACCCTCTGTAGCAGACTGGGATTGATTCTCCCCTCCCTGACCCTGTATATCAGACTGGGATTGATTCTCCCCACTCTGACCCTGTATATCAGACTGGGATTGATTCTCCCCACCCTGACCCTGTATATCAGACTGGGATTGATTCTCCCCATGACCCTGTATATCAGACTGGGATTGATTCTCCCCTCCCTGACCCTCTGTATCAGACTGGGATTGATTCTCCCCACCCTGACCCTGTATATCAGACTGGTATTGATTCTCCCCACCCTCACCCTGTACGTCAGACTGGGATTGATTCTCCCCACCCTGACCCTGCATATCGGACTGGGATTGATTCTCCCTGCCAGACCCTGTATATCAGACTGGGATTGATTCTCCACTCCCTGACCCTGTATATCAGACTGGGATTGATTCTCTACACCCTCACCCTGTATATCAGACTGGGATTGATTCTCCACACCCTGACCCTGTATATCAGACTGGGATTGATTCTCCCCACACTGACCCTGTATATCAGACTGGGATTGATTCTCCCCATGACCATGCATATCAGACTGGGATTGATTCTCCCCATGACCCTATATATCAAACTGGGATTGATTCTCCCCACCCTGACCCTGTATATCACACTGGGATTGATTCTCCCCACCATGACCATATATATCAGACTGGGATTGATTCTCCCCACCCTGACCCTGTATATCAGACTGGGATTGATTCTCCACACCCTGACCCTGTATATCAGACTGGGATTGATTCTCCCCACCCTGACCCTGTATATCAGACTGGGATTGATTCTCCCCTCCCTGATCCTGTCTGCCAGACTGGGATTGATTCCCCCCATGACCCTGTATATCAGACTGGGATTGATTCTCTTCATGACCCTGTATATCAGACTGGGATTGATTCTCTTCATGACCCTGTATATCTGACTGGAATTGATTCTCCCCATGACTCTGTATATCCGACTGGGATTGATTCTCCCCACCCTGACCCTGTATATCAGGCTGGGATTGATTCTCCCTCCCAGTACCTGTACATCAGACTGGGATTGATTCTCCACTCCCTGACCCTGTATATCAGACTGGGATTGATTCTCCACACCCTCACCCTGTATATCAGACTGGGATTGACTCTCCACACCCTGACCCTGCATATCGGACTGGGATTGATTCTCCCTGCCAGACCCTGTATATCAGACTGGGATTGATTCTCCACACCCTGACCCTGTATATCAGACTGGGATTGATTCTCCCCACACTGACCCTGTATATCATACTGGGATTGATTCTCCTCATGACCATGCATATCAGACTGGGATAGATTCTCCCCATGACCCTATATATCAATCTGGGATTGATTCTCCCCACCCTGACTCTGTATATCACACTGGGATTGGTTCTCCCCACCATGACCATGTATATCAGACTGGGATTGATACTCCCCACCCTGACCCTGTATATCAGACTGGGATTGATTCTCCACACCCTGACCCTGTATATCAGACTGGGATTGATTCTCCCCACCCTGACCCTGTATATCAGACTGGGATTGATTCTCCCCTCCCTGACCCTGTATGCCAGACTGGGATTGATTCCCCCCATGACCCTGTATATCAGACTGGGATTGATTCTCTTCATGACCCTGTATATCAGACTGGGATTGATTCTCTTCATGACCCTGTATATCTGACTGGAATTGATTCTCCCCATGACTCTGTATATCTGACTGGGATTGATTCTCCCCACCCTGACCCTGTATATCAGGCTGGGATTGATTCTCCCTCCCAGAACCTGTATATCAGACTGGGATTGATTCTCCACTCCCTGACCCTGTATATCAGACTGGGATTGATTCTCCACACCCTCACCCTGTATATCAGACTGGGATTGATTCTCCACACCCTGACCCTGTATATCAGACTGGGATTGATTCTCCCCACACTGACCCTGTATATCAGACTGGGATTGATTCTCCCCATGACCATGCAAATCAGACTGGGATTGATTCTCCCCATGACCCTATATATCAAACTGGGATTGATTCTCCCCACCCTGACCCTGTATATCACACTGGGATTGATGCTCCCCACAATGACCATGTATATCAGACTGGGATTGATTCTCCCCACCCTGACCCTGTATTTCAGACTGGGATTGATTCTCCACACCCTGACCCTGTATATCAGACTGGGATTGATTCTCCCCACCCTGACCCTGTATATCAGACAGGGATTGATTCTCCCCTCCCTGACCCTGTATGCCAGACTGGGATTGATTCCCCCCATGACCCTGTATATCAGACTGGGATTGATTCTCTTCATGACCCTGTATATCTGACTGGAATTGATTCTCCCCATGACTCTGTATATCCGACTGGGATTGATTCTCCCCACCCTGACCCTGTATATCAGGCTGGGATTGATTCTCCCTCCCAGAACCTGTATATCAGACTGGGATTGATTCTCCACTCCCTGACCCTGTATATCAGACTGGGATTGATTCTCCACACCCTCACCCTGTATATCAGACTGGGATTGATTCTCCACACCCTGACCCTGTATATCAGGCTGGGATTGATTCTCCCCTCCCTGACCCTGTATTTCAGACTGGGATTGATTCTCAACACCCTGACCCTGTATATTAGACTGGGATTGATTCTCCCCTCCCTGACCCTGCATATCGGACTGGGATTGATTCTCCATGCCAGACCCTGTATATCAGACTGGGATTGATTCTCCACTCCCTGACCCTGTATATCAGACTGGGATTGATTCTCCACACCCTCACCCTGTATATCAGACTGGGATTGATTCTCCACACCCTGACCCTGTATATCAGACTGGGATTGATTCTCCCCACACTGACCCTGTATATCAGACTGGGATTGATTCTCCACACCCTCACCCTGTATATCAGACTGGGATTGATTCTCCACACCCTGACCCTGTATATCAGACTGGGATTGATTCTCCCCACACTGACCCTGTATATCAAACTGGGATTGATTCTCCCCACCCTGACCCTGTATATCACACTGGGATTGATTCTCCCCACCATGACCATGTATATCACACTGGGATTGATTCTCCCCACCATGACCATGTATATCAGACTGGGATTGATTCTCCCCACCCTGACCCTGTATATCAGACTAGGATTGATTCTCCACACCCTGACCCTGTTTATCAGACTGGGATTGATTCTCCCCACCCTGACCCTGTATATCAGACTGGGATTGATTCTCCCCTCCCTGACCCTGTATGCCAGACTGGGATTGATTCCCCCCATGACCCTGTATATCAGACTGGGATTGATTCTCTTCATGACCCTGTATATCAGACTGGGATTGATTCTCTTCATGACCCTGTATATCAGACTGGGATTGATTCTCCCCACACTGACCCTGTATATCACACTGGGATTGATTCTCCCAATGACCATGCATATCAGACTGGGATTGATTCTCCCCATGACCCTATATATCAAACTGGGATTGATTCTCCCCACCCTGACCCTGTATATCACACTGGGATTGATTCTCCCCACCATGACCATGTATATCAGACTGGGATTGATTCTCCACACCCTGACCCTGTATATCAGACTGGGATTGATTCTCCCCTCCCTGACCCTGTATGCCAGACTGGGATTGATTCCCCCCATGACCCTGTATATCAGACTGGGATTGATTCTCTTCATGACACTGTATATCAGACTGGGATTGATTCTCTTCATGACCCTGTATATCTGACTGGAATTGATTCTCCCCATGACTCTGTATATCCGACTGCGATTGATTCTCCCCACCCTGACCCTGTATATCAGGCTGGGATTGATTCTCCCTCCCAGAACCTGTATATCAGACTGGGATTGATTCTCCACTCCCTGACCCTGTATATCAGACTGGGATTGATTCTCCACACCCTCACCCTGTATATCAGACTGGGATTGATTCTCCCCATGACCCTGCATATCAGACTGGGATTGATTCTCCCCATGACCCTGTATATCAAACTGGGATTGATTCTCCCCACCCTGACCGTTTATATCACACTGGGATTGATTCTCCCCACCATGACCATGTATATCAGACTGGGATTGATTCTCTTCATGACCCTGTATATCTGACTGGAATTGATTCTCCCCATGACTCTGTATATCAGACTGGGATTGATTCTCAACACCCTGACCCTGTATATTAGACTGGGATTGATTCTCCCCTCCCTGACCCTGCATATCGGACTGGGATTGATTCTCCCTGCCAGACCCTGTATATCAGACTGGGATTGATTCTCCACTCCCTGACCCTGTATATCAGACTGGGATTGATTCTCCACACCCTCACCCTGTATATCACACTGGGATTGATTCTCCACACCCTGACCCTGTATATCAGACTGGGATTGATTCTCCCCACACTGACCCTGTATATCAGACTGGGATTGATTCTCCCCATGACCATGCATATCAGACTGGGATTGATTCTCCCCATGACCCTATATATCAAACTGGGATTGATTCTCCCCACCCTGACCCTGTATATCACACTGGGATTGATTCTCCCCACCATGACCATGTATATCAGACTGGGATTGATTCTCCCCACCCTGACCCTGTATATCAGACTGGGATTGATTCTCCCCTCCCTGACCCTGTATGCCAGACTGGGATTGATTCCCCCCATGACCCTGTATATCAGACTGGGATTGATTCTCTTCATGACACTGTATATCAGACTGGGATTGATTCTCTTCATGACCCTGTATATCTGACTGGAATTGATTCTCCCCATGACTCTGTATATCCGACTGGGATTGATTCTCCCCACCCTGACCCTGTATATCAGGCTGGGATTCATTCTCCCTCCCAGAACCTGTATATCAGACTGGGATTGATTCTCCACTCCCTGACCCTGTATATCAGACTGGGATTGATTCTCCACACCCTCACCCTGTATATCAGACTGGGATTGATTCTCCCCATGACCCTGCATATCAGACTGGGATTGATTCTCCCCATGACCCTGTATATCAAACTGGGATTGATTCTCCCCACCCTGACCGTTTATATCACACTGGGATTGATTCTCCCCACCATGACCATGTATATCAGACTGGGATTGATTCTCTTCATGACCCTGTATATCTGACTGGAATTGATTCTCCCCATGACTCTGTATATCAGACTGGGATTGATTCTCAACACCCTGACCCTGTATATTAGACTGGGATTGATTCTCCCCTCCCTGACCCTGCATATCGGACTGGGATTGATTCTCCCTGCCAGACCCTGTATATCAGACTGGGATTGATTCTCCACTCCCTGACCCTGTATATCAGACTGGGATTGATTCTCCACACCCTCACCCTGTATATCACACTGGGATTGATTCTCCACACCCTGACCCTGTATATCAGACTGGGATTGATTCTCCCCACACTGACCCTGTATATCAGACTGGGATTGATTCTCCCCATGACCATGCATATCAGACTGGGATTGATTCTCCCCATGACCCTATATATCAAACTGGGATTGATTCTCCCCACCCTGACCCTGTATATCACACTGGGATTGATTCTCCCCACCATGACCATGTATATCAGACTGGGATTGATTCTCCCCACCCT
Source organism: Hypanus sabinus (assembly GCF_030144855.1). Taxonomy (NCBI): domain Eukaryota; kingdom Metazoa; phylum Chordata; class Chondrichthyes; order Myliobatiformes; family Dasyatidae; genus Hypanus; species Hypanus sabinus. The sequence goes on along the minus strand of NW_026778976.1, from coordinate 753,823 downwards.
GACCCTGTATATCAGACTGGGATTGATTCTCCCCTCCCTGACCCTGTATGACAGACTGGGATTGATTCCCCCCATGACCCTGTATATCAGACTGGGATTGATTCTCTTCATGACACTGTATATCATACTGGGATTGATTCTCTTCATGGCCCTGTATATCTGACTGGAATTGATTCTCCCCATGACTCTGTATATCCGACTGGGATTGATTCTCCCCACCCTGACCCTGTATATCAGGCTGGGATTGATTCTCCACTCCCTGACCCTGTATATCAGACTGGGATTGATTCTCCACACCCTCACCCTGTATATCAGACTGGGATTGATTCTCCCCACACTGACCCTGTATATCAGACTGGGATTGATTCTCCCCATGACCCTGCATATCAGACTGGGATTGATTCTCCCCATGACCCTGTATATCAAACTGGGATTGATTCTCCCCACCCTGACCCTTTATATCACACTGGGATTGATTCTCCCCACCATGACCATGTATATCAGACTGGGATTGATTCTCCCCACCCTGACCCTGTATGTCAGACTGGCAATGATTCTCCCCATGACCCTGTATATCGGACTGGGATTGATTCTCCCCTCCCTGACCCTGTATATAAGACTGGGATTGATTCTCCCCTCCTTAACCCTGCATATCAGACTGGGATTGATTCTCCCCACCCTGATCCTGTATATCAGACTGGGATTGATTCTCCCCACCCTGACCCTGTATATCAGACTGGGATTGATTCTACACACCCTGACCCTGTATATCAGACTGGGATTGATTCTCCCCACCCTGACCCTGTATATCAGACTGGGATTGATTCTCCACACCCTGACCCTGTATATCAGACTGGGATTGATTCTCCCCTCCCTGACCCTGTATATCAGACTGGGATTGATTCTCCACACCCTGACCCTGTATATCAGACTGGGATTGATTCTCCCCTCCCTGACCCTGTAGATCAGACTGGTATTGATTCTCCCCACCCTGACCCTGTATATCAGACAGGGATTAATTCTCCCCAGTACGCTGTATATCAGACTGGGATTGATTCTCCTCTCCCTGACCCTCTGTAGCAGACTGGGATTGATTCTCCCCTCCCTGACCCTGTATATCAGACTGGGATTGATTCTCCCCACTCTGACCCTGTATATCAGACTGGGATTGATTCTCCCCACCCTGACCCTGTATATCAGACTGGGATTGATTCTCCCCATGACCCTGTATATCAGACTGGGATTGATTCTCCCCTCCCTGACCCTCTGTATCAGACTGGGATTGATTCTCCCCACCCTGACCCTGTATATCAGACTGGTATTGATTCTCCCCACCCTCACCCTGTACGTCAGACTGGGATTGATTCTCCCCACCCTGACCCTGCATATCGGACTGGGATTGATTCTCCCTGCCAGACCCTGTATATCAGACTGGGATTGATTCTCCACTCCCTGACCCTGTATATCAGACTGGGATTGATTCTCTACACCCTCACCCTGTATATCAGACTGGGATTGATTCTCCACACCCTGACCCTGTATATCAGACTGGGATTGATTCTCCCCACACTGACCCTGTATATCAGACTGGGATTGATTCTCCCCATGACCATGCATATCAGACTGGGATTGATTCTCCCCATGACCCTATATATCAAACTGGGATTGATTCTCCCCACCCTGACCCTGTATATCACACTGGGATTGATTCTCCCCACCATGACCATATATATCAGACTGGGATTGATTCTCCCCACCCTGACCCTGTATATCAGACTGGGATTGATTCTCCACACCCTGACCCTGTATATCAGACTGGGATTGATTCTCCCCACCCTGACCCTGTATATCAGACTGGGATTGATTCTCCCCTCCCTGATCCTGTCTGCCAGACTGGGATTGATTCCCCCCATGACCCTGTATATCAGACTGGGATTGATTCTCTTCATGACCCTGTATATCAGACTGGGATTGATTCTCTTCATGACCCTGTATATCTGACTGGAATTGATTCTCCCCATGACTCTGTATATCCGACTGGGATTGATTCTCCCCACCCTGACCCTGTATATCAGGCTGGGATTGATTCTCCCTCCCAGTACCTGTACATCAGACTGGGATTGATTCTCCACTCCCTGACCCTGTATATCAGACTGGGATTGATTCTCCACACCCTCACCCTGTATATCAGACTGGGATTGACTCTCCACACCCTGACCCTGCATATCGGACTGGGATTGATTCTCCCTGCCAGACCCTGTATATCAGACTGGGATTGATTCTCCACACCCTGACCCTGTATATCAGACTGGGATTGATTCTCCCCACACTGACCCTGTATATCATACTGGGATTGATTCTCCTCATGACCATGCATATCAGACTGGGATAGATTCTCCCCATGACCCTATATATCAATCTGGGATTGATTCTCCCCACCCTGACTCTGTATATCACACTGGGATTGGTTCTCCCCACCATGACCATGTATATCAGACTGGGATTGATACTCCCCACCCTGACCCTGTATATCAGACTGGGATTGATTCTCCACACCCTGACCCTGTATATCAGACTGGGATTGATTCTCCCCACCCTGACCCTGTATATCAGACTGGGATTGATTCTCCCCTCCCTGACCCTGTATGCCAGACTGGGATTGATTCCCCCCATGACCCTGTATATCAGACTGGGATTGATTCTCTTCATGACCCTGTATATCAGACTGGGATTGATTCTCTTCATGACCCTGTATATCTGACTGGAATTGATTCTCCCCATGACTCTGTATATCTGACTGGGATTGATTCTCCCCACCCTGACCCTGTATATCAGGCTGGGATTGATTCTCCCTCCCAGAACCTGTATATCAGACTGGGATTGATTCTCCACTCCCTGACCCTGTATATCAGACTGGGATTGATTCTCCACACCCTCACCCTGTATATCAGACTGGGATTGATTCTCCACACCCTGACCCTGTATATCAGACTGGGATTGATTCTCCCCACACTGACCCTGTATATCAGACTGGGATTGATTCTCCCCATGACCATGCAAATCAGACTGGGATTGATTCTCCCCATGACCCTATATATCAAACTGGGATTGATTCTCCCCACCCTGACCCTGTATATCACACTGGGATTGATGCTCCCCACCATGACCATGTATATCAGACTGGGATTGATTCTCCCCACCCTGACCCTGTATTTCAGACTGGGATTGATTCTCCACACCCTGACCCTGTATATCAGACTGGGATTGATTCTCCCCACCCTGACCCTGTATATCAGACTGGGATTGATTCTCTTCATGACCCTGTATATCTGACTGGAATTGATTCTCCCCATGACTCTGTATATCCGACTGGGATTGATTCTCCCCACCCTGACCCTGTATATCAGGCTGGGATTGATTCTCCCTCCCAGAACCTGTATATCAGACTGGGATTGATTCTCCACTCCCTGACCCTGTATATCAGACTGGGATTGATTCTCCACACCCTCACCCTGTATATCAGACTGGGATTGATTCTCCACACCCTGACCCTGTATATCAGGCTGGGATTGATTCTCCCCTCCCTGACCCTGTATTTCAGACTGGGATTGATTCTCAACACCCTGACCCTGTATATTAGACTGGGATTGATTCTCCCCTCCCTGACCCTGCATATCGGACTGGGATTGATTCTCCATGCCAGACCCTGTATATCAGACTGGGATTGATTCTCCACTCCCTGACCCTGTATATCAGACTGGGATTGATTCTCCACACCCTCACCCTGTATATCAGACTGGGATTGATTCTCCACACCCTGACCCTGTATATCAGACTGGGATTGATTCTCCCCACACTGACCCTGTATATCAGACTGGGATTGATTCTCCACACCCTCACCCTGTATATCAGACTGGGATTGATTCTCCACACCCTGACCCTGTATATCAGACTGGGATTGATTCTCCCCACACTGACCCTGTATATCAAACTGGGATTGATTCTCCCCACCCTGACCCTGTATATCACACTGGGATTGATTCTCCCCACCATGACCATGTATATCACACTGGGATTGATTCTCCCCACCATGACCATGTATATCAGACTGGGATTGATTCTCCCCACCCTGACCCTGTATATCAGACTAGGATTGATTCTCCACACCCTGACCCTGTATATCAGACTGGGATTGATTCTCCCCACCCTGACCCTGTATATCAGACTGGGATTGATTCTCCCCTCCCTGACCCTGTATGCCAGACTGGGATTGATTCCCCCCATGACCCTGTATATCAGACTGGGATTGATTCTCTTCATGACCCTGTATATCAGACTGGGATTGATTCTCTTCATGACCCTGTATATCTGACTGGAATTGATTCTCCCCATGACTCTATATATCCGACTGGGATTGATTCTCCCCACCCTGACCCTGTATATCAGGCTGGGATTGATTCTCCCTCCCAGAACCTGTATATCAGACTGGGATTGATTCTCCACTCCCTGACCCTGTATATCAGACTGGGATTGATTCTCCACACCCTCACCCTGTATATCAGACTGGGATTGATTCTCCCCACACTGACCCTGTATATCAGACTGGGATTGATTCTCCCCATGACCCTGCATATCAGACTGGGATTGATTCTCCCCATGACCCTGTATATCAAACTGGGATTGATTCTCCCCACCCTGACCCTTTATATCACACTGGGATTGATTCTCCCCACCATGACCATGTATATCAGACTTGGATTGATTCTCCCCACCCTGACCCTGTATGTCAGACTGGCAATGATTCTCCCCATGACCCTGTATATCGGACTGGGATTGATTCTCCCCTCCCTCACCCTGTATATAAGACTGGGATTGATTCTCCCCTCCTTAACCCTGCATATCAGACTGGGATTGATTCTCCCCACCCTGACCCTGTATATCAGACTGGGATTGATTCTCCCCACCCTGACCCTGTATATCAGACTGGGATTGATTCTACACACCCTGACCCTGTATATCAGACTGGGATTGATTCTCCCCACCCTGACCCTGTATATCAGACTGGGATTGATTCTCCACACCCTGACCCTGTATATCAGACTGGGATTGATTCTCCCCTCCCTGACCCTGTATATCAGACTGGGATTGATTCTCCACACCCTGACCCTGTATATCAGACTGGGATTGATTCTCCCCTCCCTGACCCTGTATATCAGACTGGTATTGATTCTCCCCACCCTGACCCTGTATATCAGACTGGGATTAATTCTCCCCAGGACGCTGTATATCAGACTGGGATTGATTCTCCTCTCCCTGACCCTCTGTAGCAGACTGGGATTGATTCTCCCCTCCCTGACCCTGTATATCAGACTGGGATTGATTCTCCCCACTCTGACCCTGTATATCAGACTGGGATTGATTCTCCCCACCCTGACCCTGTATATCAGACTGGGATTGATTCTCCCCATGACCCTGTATATCAGACTGGGATTGATTCTCCCCTCCCTGACCCTGTATATCAGATTGGTATTGATTCTCCCCACCCTCACCCTGTACGTCAGACTGGGATTGATTCTCCCCACCCTGACCCTGCATATCGGACTGGGATTGATTCTCCCTGCCAGACCCTGTATATCAGACTGGGATTGATTCTCCACTCCCTGACCCTGTATATCAGACTGGGATTGATTCTCCACACCCTCACCCTGTATATCAGACTGGGATTGATTCTCCACACCCTGACCCTGTATATCAGACTGGGATTGATTCTCCCCACACTGACCCTGTATATCAGACTGGGATTGATTCTGCCCCATGACCATGCATATCAGACTGGGATTGATTCTCCCCATGACCCTATATATCAAACTGGGATTGATTCTCCCCACCCTGACCCTGTATATCACACTGGGATTGATTCTCCCCACCATGACCATATATATCAGACTGGGATTGATTCTCCCCACCCTGACCCTGTATATCAGACTGGGATTGATTCTCCACACCCTGACCCTGTATATCAGACTGGGATTGATTCTCCCCACCCTGACCCTGTATATCAGACTGGGATTGATTCTCCCCTCTCTGACCCTGTCTGCCAGACTGGGATTGATTCCCCCCATGACCCTGTATATCAGACTGGGATTGAGTCTCTTCATGACCCTGTATATCAGACTGGGATTGATTCTCTTCATGACCCTGTATATCTGACTGGAATTGATTCTCCCCATGACTCTGTATATCCGACTGGGATTGATTCTCCCCACCCTGACCCTGTATATCAGGCTGGGATTGATTCTCCCTCCCAGTACCTGTATATCAGACTGGGATTGATTCTCCACTCCCTGACCCTGTATATCAGACTGGGATTGATTCTCCACACCCTCACCCTGTATATCAGACTGGGATTGACTCTCCACACCCTGACCCTGCATATCGGACTGGGATTGATTCTCCCTGCCAGACCCTGTATATCAGACTGGGATTGATTCTCCACACCCTGACCCTGTATATCAGACTGGGATTGATTCTCCCCACACTGACCCTGTATATCATACTGGGATTGATTCTCCCCATGACCATGCATATCAGACTGGGATAGATTCTCCCCATGACCCTATATATCAATCCGGGATTGATTCTCCCCACCCTGACCCTGTATATCACACTGGGATTGGTTCTCCCCACCATGACCATGTATATCAGACTGGGATTGATACTCCCCACCATGACCATGTATATCAGACTGGGATTGATTCTCCACACCCTGACCCTGTATATCAGACTGGGATTGATTCTCCCCACCCTGACCCTGTATATCAGACTGGGATTGATTCTCCCCTCCCTGACCCTGTATGCCAGACTGGGATTGATTCCCCACCCTGACCCTGTATATCAGACTGGGATTGATTCTCCCCCTCCCTGACCCTGTATGCCAGACTGGGATTGATTCCCCCCATGACCCTGTATATCAGACTGGGATTGATTCTCTTCATGACCCTGTATATCAGACTGGGATTGATTCTCTTCATGACCCTGTATATCTGACTGGAATTGATTCTCCCCATGACTCTGTATATCCGACTGGGATTGATTCTCCCCACACTGACCCTGTATATCAGGCTGGGATTGATTCTCCCTCCCAGTACCTGTATATCAGACTGGGATTGATTCTCCACTCCCTGACCCTGTATATCAGACTGGGATTGATTCTCCACACCCTCACCCTGTATATCAGACTGGGATTGATTCTCCCCACACTGACCCTGTATATCAGACTGGGATTGATTCTCCCCATGACCATGCATATCAGACTGGGATTGATTCTCCCCATGACCCTATATATCAAACTGGGATTGATTCTCCCCACCCTGACCCTGTATATCACACTGGGATTGATGCTCCCCACCATGACCATGTATATCAGACTGGGATTGATTCTCCCCACCCTGACCCTGTATTTCAGACTGGGATTGATTCTCCACACCCTGACCCTGTATATCAGACTGGGATTGATTCTCCCCACCCTGACCCTGTATATCAGACTGGGATTGATTCTCCCCTCCCTGACCCTGTATGCCAGACTGGGATTGATTCCCCCCATGACCCTGTATATCAGACTGGGATTGATTCTCTTCATGACCCTGTATATCTGACTGGAATTGATTCTCCCCATGACTCTGTATATCCGACTGGGATTGATTCTCCCCACCCTGACCCTGTACATCAGGCTGGGATTGATTCTCCCTCCCAGAACCTGTATATCAGACTGGGATTGATTCTCCACTCCCTGACCCTGTATATCAGACTGGGATTGATTCTCCACACCCTCACCCTGTATATCAGACTGGGATTGATTCTCCACACCCTGACCCTGTATATCAGGCTGGGATTGATTCTCCCCTCCCTGACCCTGTACTTCAGACTGGGCTTGATTCTCAACACCCTGACCCTGTATATTAGACTGGGATTGATTCTCCCCTCCCTGACCCTGCATAACGGACTGGGATTGATTCTCCCTGCCAGACCCTGTATATCAGACTGGGATTGATTCTCCACTCCCTGACCCTGTATATCAGACAGGAATTGATTCTCCACACCCTCACCCTGTATATCAGACTGGGATTTGATTCTCCACACCCTGACCCTGTATATCAGACTGGGATTGATTCTCCCCACACTGACCCTGTATATCAGACTGGGATTGATTCTCCCCATGACCATGCATATCAGACTGGGATTGATTCTCCCCATGACCCTATATATCAAACTGGGATTGATTCTCCCCACCCTGACCCTGTATATCACACTGGGATTGATTCTCCCCACCATGACCATGTATATCAGACTGGGATTGATTCTCCCCACCCTGACCCTGTATATCAGACTGGGATTGATTCTCCACACCCTGACCCTGTATATCAGACTGGATTGATTCTCCCCACCCTGACCCTGTATATCAGACTGGGATTGATTCTCCCCTCCCTGACCCTGTATGCCAGACTGGGATTGATTCCCCCCATGACCCTGTATATCAGACTGGGATTGATTCTCTTCATGACCCTGTATATCAGACTGGGATTGATTCTCTTCATGACCCTGTATATCTGACTGGAATTGATTCTCCCCATGACTCTGTATATCCGACTGGGATTGATTCTCCCCACCCTGACCCTGTATATCAGGCTGGGATTGATTCTCCCCATGACCCTGCATATCAGACTGGGATTGATTCTCCCCATGACCCTGTATATCAAACTGGGATTGATTCTCCCCACCCTGACCCTTTATATCACACTGGGATTGATTCTCCCCACCATGACCATGTATATCAGACTGGGATTGATTCTCCCCACCCTGACCCTGTATGTCAGACTGGCAATGATTCTCCCCATGACCCTGTATATCGGACTGGGATTGATTCTCCCCTCCCTGACCCTGTATATAAGACTGGGATTGATTCTCCCCTCCTTAACCCTGCATATCAGACTGGGATTGATTCTCCCCACCCTGACCCTGTATATCAGACTGGGATTGATTCTCCCCACCCTGACCCTGTATATCAGACTGGGATTGATTCTACACACCCTGACCCAGTATATCAGACTGGGATTGATTCTCCCCACCCTGACCCTGTATATCAGACTGGGATTGATTCTCCCCACACTGACCCTGTATATCATACTGGGATTGATTCTCCCCATGACCATGCATATCAGACTGGGATAGATTCTCCCCATGACCCTATATATCAATCCGGGATTGATTCTCCCCACCCTGACCCTGTATATCACACTGGGATTGGTTCTCCCCACCATGACCATGTATATCAGACTGGGATTGATACTCCCCACCATGACCATGTATATCAGACTGGGATTGATTCTCCACACCCTGACCCTGTATATCAGACTGGGATTGATTCTCCCCACCCTGACCCTGTATATCAGACTGGGATTGATTCTCCCCTCCCTGACCCTGTATGCCAGACTGGGATTGATTCCCCCCATGACCCTGTATATCAGACTGGGATTGATTCTCTTCATGACCCTGTATATCAGACTGGGATTGATTCTCTTCATGACCCTGTATATCTGACTGGAATTGATTCTCCCCATGACTCTGTATATCCGACTGGGATTGATTCTCCGCACCCTGACCCTGTATATCAGGCTGGGATTGATTCTCCCTCCCAGAACCTGTATATCAGACTGGGATTGATTCTCCACTCCCTGACCCTGTATATCAGACTGGGATTGATTCTCCACACCCTCACCCTGTATATCAGACTGGGATTGATTCTCCCCACACTGACCCTGTATATCAGACTGGGATTGATTCTCCCCATGACCCTATATATCAAACTGGGATTGATTCTCCCCACCCTGACCCTGCATATCGGACAGGGATTGATTCTCCCTGCCAGACCCTGTATATCAGACTGGGATTGATTCTCCACTCCCTGACCCTGTATATCAGACTGGGATTGATTCTCCACACCCTCACCCTGTATATCAGACTGGGATTTGATTCTCCACACCCTGACCCTGTATATCAGACTGGGATTGATTCTCCCCACACTGACCCTGTATATCAGACTGGGATTGATTCTCCCCATGACCATGCATATCAGACTGGGATTGATTCTCCCCATGACCCTATATATCAAACTGGGATTGATTCTCCCCACCCTGACCCTGTATATCACACTGGGATTGATTCTCCCCACCATGACCATGTATATCAGACTGGGATTGATTCTCCCCACCCTGACCCTGTATATCAGACTGGGATTGATTCTCCACACCCTGACCCTGTATATCAGACTGGGATTGATTCTCCCCACACTGACCCTGTATATCAGACTGGGATTGATTCTCCCCACACTGACCCTGTATATCATACTGGGATTGATTCTCCCCATGACCATGCATATCAGACTGGGATAGATTCTCCCCATGACCCTATATATCAATCCGGGATTGATTCTCCCCACCCTGACCCTGTATATCACACTGGGATTGGTTCTCCCCACCATGACCATGTATATCAGACTGGGATTGATACTCCCCACCATGACCATGTATATCAGACTGGGATTGATTCTCCACACCCTGACCCTGTATATCAGACTGGGATTGATTCTCCCCACCCTGACCCTGTATATCAGACTGGGATTGATTCTCCCCTCCCTGACCCTGTATGCCAGACTGGGATTGATTCCCCCCATGACCCTGTATATCAGACTGGGATTGATTCTCTTCATGACCCTGTATATCAGACTGGGATTGATTCTCTTCATGACCCTGTATATCTGACTGGAATTGATTCTCCCCATGACTCTGTATATCCGACTGGGATTGATTCTCCCCACCCTGACCCTGTATATCAGGCTGGGATTGATTCTCCCTCCCAGAACCTGTATATCAGACTGGGATTGATTCTCCACTCCCTGACCCTGTATATCAGACTGGGATTGATTCTCCACACCCTCACCCTGTATATCAGACTGGGATTGATTCTCCCCACACTGACCCTGTATATCAGACTGGGATTGATTCTCCCCATGACCCTATATATCAAACTGGGATTGATTCTCCCCACCCTGACCCTGCATATCGGACAGGGATTGATTCTCCCTGCCAGACCCTGTATATCAGACTGGGATTGATTCTCCACTCCCTGACCCTGTATATCAGACTGGGATTGATTCTCCACACCCTCACCCTGTATATCAGACTGGGATTTGATTCTCCACACCCTGACCCTGTATATCAGACTGGGATTGATTCTCCCCACACTGACCCTGTATATCAGACTGGGATTGATTCTCCCCATGACCATGCATATCAGACTGGGATTGATTCTCCCCATGACCCTATATATCAAACTGGGATTGATTCTCCCCACCCTGACCCTGTATATCACACTGGGATTGATTCTCCCCACCATGACCATGTATATCAGACTGGGATTGATTCTCCCCACCCTGACCCTGTATATCAGACTGGGATTGATTCTCCACACCCTGACCCTGTATATCAGACTGGGATTGATTCTCCCCACCCTGACCCTGTATATCAGACTGGGATTGATTCTCCCCTCCCTGACCCTGTATGCCAGACTGGGATTGATTCCCCCCATGACCCTGTATATCAGACTGGGATTGATTCTCTTCATGACCCTGTATATCAGACTGGGATTGATTCTCTTCATTACCCTGTATATCTGACTGGAATTGATTCTCCCCATGACTCTGTATATCCGACTGGGATTGATTCTCCCCACCCTGACCCTGTATATCAGGCTGGGATTGATTCTCCCTCCCAGAACCTGTATATCAGACTGGGATTGATTCTCCACTCCCTGACCCTGTATATCAGACTGGGATTGATTCTCCCCATGACCCTGCATATCAGACTGGGATTGATTCTCCCCATGACCCTGTATATCAAACTGGGATTGATTCTCCCCACCCTGACCCTTTATATCACACTGGGATTGATTCTCCCCACCATGACCATGTATATCAGACTGGGATTGATTCTCCCCACCCTGACCCTGTATGTCAGACTGGCAATGATTCTCCCCATGACCCTGTATATCGGACTGGGATTGATTCTCCCCTCCCTGACCCTGTATATAAGACTGGGATTGATTCTCCCCTCCTTAACCCTGCATATCAGACTGGGATTGATTCTCCCCACCCTGACCCTGTATATCAGACTGGGATTGATTCTCCCCACCCTGACCCTGTATATCAGACTGGGATTGATTCTACACACCCTGACCCTGTATATCAGACTGGGATTGATTCTCCCCACCCTGACCCTGTATATCAGACTGGGATTAATTCTCCCCAGGACGCTGTATATCAGACTGGGATTGATTCTCCACTCCCTGACCCTCTGTAGCAGACTGGGATTGATTCTCCCCTCCCTGACACTGTATATCAGACTGGGATTGATTCTCCCCACTCTGACCCTGTATATCAGACTGGGATTGATTCTCCCCACCCGGACCCTGTATATCAGACTGGGATTGATTCTCCCCATGACCCTGTATATCAGACTGGGATTGATTCTCCCCTCCCTGACCCTCTGTATCAGACTGGGATTGATTCTCCCCACCCTGACCCTGTATATCAGACTGGTATTGATTCTCCCCACCCTCACCCTGTACGTCAGACTGGGATTGATTCTCCCCACCCTGACCCTGTATATCGGACTGGGATTGATTCTCCCTCCCAGACCCTGTATATCAGACTGGGAATGATTCTCCCTCCCTGACCCTGCATATCGGACTGGGATTGATTCTCCCTGCCAGACCCTGTATATCAGACTGGGATTGATTCTCCACTCCCTGACCCTGTATATCAGACTGGGATTGATTCTCCACACCCTCACCCTGTATATCAGACTGGGATTGATTCTCCACACCCTGACCCTGTATATCAGACTGGGATTGATTCTCCCCACACTGACCCTGTATATCAGACTGGGATTGATTCTCCCCATGACCATGCATATCAGACTGGGATTGATTCTCCCCATGACCCTATATATCAAACTGGGATTGATTCTCCCCACCCTGACCCTGTATATCACACTGGGATTGATTCTCCCCACCATGACCATGTATATCAGACTGGGATTGATTCTCCCCACCCTGACCCTGTATATCAGACTGGGATTGATTCTCCACACCCTGACCCTGTATATCAGACTGGGATTGATTCTCCCCACCCTGACCCTGTATATCAGACTGGGATTGATTCTCCCCTCCCTGACCCTGTATGCCAGACTGGGATTGATTCCCCCCATGACCATGCATATCAGACTGGGATTGATTCTCCCCATGACCCTGTATATCAAACTGGGATTGATTCTCCCCACCCTGACCCTTTATATCACACTGGGATTGATTCTCCCCACCCTGACCCTGTATATCAGGCTGGGATTGATTCTCCCTCCCAGTACCTGTATATCAGACTGGGATTGGTTCTCCACTCCCTGACCCTGTATATCAGACTGGGATTGATTCTCCACACCCTCACCCTGTATATCAAACTGGGATTGACTCTCCACACCCTGACCCTGCATATCGGACTGGAATTGATTCTCCCTGCCAGACCCTGTATATCAGACTGGGATTGATTCTCCACACCCTGACCCTGTATATCAGACTGGGATTGATTCTCCCCACACTGACCCTGTATATCAGACTGGGATTGATTCTCCCCATGACCATGCATATCAGACTGGGATTGATTCTCCCCATGACCCTATATATCAATCTGGGATTGATTCTCCCCACCCTGACCCTGTATATCACACTGGGATTGGTTCTCCCCACCCTGACCCTGTATATCAGACTGGGATTGATTCTCCACACCCTGACCCTGTATATCAGACTGGGATTGATTCTCCCCACCCTGACCCTGTATATCAGACTGGGATTGATTCTCCCCTCCCTGACCCTGTATGCCAGACTGGGATTGATTCCCCCCATGACCCTGTATATCAGACTGGGATTGATTCTCTTCATGACCCTGTATATCAGACTGGGATTGATTCTCTTCATGACCCTGTATATCTGACTGGAATTGATTCTCCCCATGACTCTGTATATCCGACTGGGATTGATTCTCCCCACCCTGACCCTGTATATCAGGCTGGGATTGATTCTCCCTCCCAGAACCTGTATATCAGACTGGGATTGATTCTCCACTCCCTGACCCTGTATATCACACTGGGATTGATGCTCCCCACCATGACCATGTATATCAGACTGGGATTGATTCTCCCCACCCTGACCCTGTATATCAGACTGGGATTGATTCTCCACACCCTGACCCTGTATATCAGACTGGGATTGATTCTCCCCACCCTGACCCTGTATATCAGACTGGGATTGATTCTCACCTCCCTGACCCTGTATATCAGACTGGGATTGATTCTCTTCATGACACTGTATATCTGACTGGAATTGATTCTCCCCATGACTCTGTATATCCGACTGGGATTGATTCTCCCTACCCTGACCCTGTATATCAGGCTGGGATTGATTCTCCCTCCCAGAACCTGTCTATCAGACTGGGATTGATTCTCCACTCCCTGACCCTGTATATCAGACTGGGATTGATTCTCCACACCCTCACCCTGTATATCAGACTGGGATTGATTCTCCACACCCTGACCCTGTATATCAGGCTGGGATTGATTCTCCCTGCCAGACCCTGTATATCAGACTGGGATTGATTCTCCACTCCCTGACCCTGTATATCAGACTGGGATTGATTCTCCACACCCTGACCCTGTATATCAGACTGGGATTGATTCTCCCCACACTGACCCTGTATATCAGACTGGGATTGATTCTCCCCATGACCATGCATATCAGACTGGGATTGATTCTCCCCATGACCCTATATATCAAACTGGGATTGATTCTCCCCACCCTGACCCTGTATATCACACTTGGATTGATTCTCCCCACCATGACCATGTATATCAGACTGGGATTGATTCTCCCCACCCTGACCCTGTATATCAGACTGGGATTGATTCTCCACACCCTGACCCTGTATATCAGACTGGGATTGATTCTCCCCACCCTGACCCTGTATATCAGACTGGGATTGATTCTCCCCTCCCTGACCCTGTATATCAGACTGGGATTGATTCTCCACACCCTGACCCTGTATATCAGACTGGGATTGATTCTCCCCACCCTGACCCTGTATATCAGACTGGGATTGATTCTCCCCTCCCTGACCCTGTATGCCAGACTGGGATTGATTCCCCCCATGACCCTGTATATCAGACTGGGATTGATTCTCTTCATGACCCTGTATATCAGACTGGGATTGATTCTCTTCATGACCCTGTATGTCTGACTGGAATTGATTCTCCCCATGACTCTGTATATCCGACTGGGATTGATTCTCCCCACCCTGACCCTGTATATCAGGCTCGGATTGATTCTCCCTCCCAGAACCTGTATATCAGACTGGGATTGATTCTCCACTCCCTGACCCTGTATATCAGACTGGGATTGATTCTCCCCATGACCCTGCATATCAGACTGGGATTGATTCTCCCCATGACCCTGTATATCAAACTGGGATTGATTCTCCCCACCCTGACCCTTTATATCACACTGGGATTGATTCTCCACACCCTGACCCTGTATATCAGACTGGGATTGATTCTCCCCACCCTGACCCTGTATATCAGACTGGGATTGATTCTCCCCTCCCTGACCCTGTATATCAGACTGGGATTGATTCTCCACACCCTGACCCTGTATATCAGACTGGGATTGATTCTCCCCACCCTGACCCTGTATATCAGACTGGGATTGATTCTCCCCTCCCTGACCCTGTATGCCAGACTGGGATTGATTCCCCCCATGACCCTGTATATCAGACTGGGATTGATTCTCTTCATGACCCTGTATATCAGACTGGGATTGATTCTCTTCATGACCCTGTATGTCTGACTGGAATTGATTCTCCCCATGACTCTGTATATCCGACTGGGATTGATTCTCCCCACCCTGACCCTGTATATCAGGCTGGGATTGATTCTCCCTCCCAGAACCTGTATATCAGACTGGGATTGATTCTCCACTCCCTGACCCTGTATATCAGACTGGGATTGATTCTCCCCATGACCCTGCATATCAGACTGGGATTGATTCTCCCCATGACCCTGTTTATCAAACTGGGATTGATTCTCCCCACCCTGACCCTTTATATCACACTGGGATTGATTCTCCCCACCATGACCATGTATATCAGACTGGGATTGATTCTCCCCACCCTGACCCTGTATGTCAGACTGGCAATGATTCTCCCCATGACCCTGTATATCGGACTGGGATTGATTCTCCCCTCCCTGACCCTGTATATAAGACTGGGATTGATTCTCCCCTCCTTAACCCTGCATATCAGACTGGGATTGATTCTCCCCACCCTGACCCTGTATATCAGACTGGGATTGATTCTCCCCACCCTGACCCTGTATATCAGACTGGGATTGATTCTACACACTCTGACCCTGTATATCAGACTGGGATTGATTCTCCCCTCCCTGACCCTGTATATCAGACTGGGATTGATTCTCCCCACCCTGACCCTGTATATCAGACTGGGATTAATTCTCCCCAGGACGCTGTATATCAGACTGGGATTGATTCTCCACTCCCTGACCCTCTGTAGCAGACTGGGATTGATTCTCCCCTCCCTGACCCTGTATATCAGACTGGGATTGATTCTCCCCACTCTGACCCTGTATATCAGACTGGGATTGATTCTCCCCACCCTGACCCTGTATATCAGGCTGGGATTGATTCTCCCCATGACCCTGTATATCAGACTGGGATTGATTCTCCCCTCCCTGACCCTCTGTATCAGACTGGGATTGATTCTCCCCACCCTGACCCTGTATATCAGACTGGTATTGATTCTCCCCACCCTCACCCTGTACGTCAGACTGGGATTGATTCTCCCCACCCTGACCCTGTATATCAGACTGGGATTGATTCTCCCCATGACCCTGTATATCAGACTGGGATTGATTCTCCCCTCCCTGACCCTCTGTATCAGACTGGGATTGATCCTCCCCACCCTGACCCTGTATATCAGACTGGTATTGATTCTCCCCACCCTCACCCTGTACGTCAGACTGGGATTGATTCTCCCCACCCTGACCCTGTATATCGGACTGGGATTGATTCTCCCTCCCAGACCCTGTATATCAGACTGGGAATGATTCTCCCTCCCGGACCCTGTATATCAGACTGGGATTGATTCTCCCCATGACCCTGTATATCAGACTGGGATTGATTCTCCCTCCCAGACACTGTATATCAGACTGGAATTGATTCTCCCTCCCAGACCCTGTATATCAGACTGGGATTGATTCTCCACTCCTTGACCCTGAATATCAGACTGGGATTGATTCTCCCCACCCTGACCCTGTATGTCAGACAGGGATTGATTCTCCCCATGACCCTGTATATCACACTGGAATTGATTCCCCACACTCTGACTCTGTATATCAGACTGGGATTGATTCTCCCCACCATGACCCTGTATATCAGACTGGGATTGATTCTCCCCTCCCAGACCCTGTATATCAGACTGGGATTGATTCTCCCCACCCTGACCCTGTATATCAGACTGGGATTGATTCTCCCCTCCCAGACCCTGTATATCAGACTAGGATTGACTGTCCCCACACTCACCCTGTATATCGGACTGGGATTGATTCTCCCCTCCCTGACCCTGTATATAAGACTGGGATTGATTCTCCCCTCCTTAACCCTGCATATCAGACTGGGATTGATTCTCCCCACCCTGACCCTGTATATCAGACTGGGATTGATTCTCCCCACCCTGACCCTGTATATCAGACTGGGATTGATTCTACACACCCTGACCCTGTATATCAGACTGGGATTGATTCTCCCCACCCTGACCCTGTATATCAGACTGGGATTAATTCTCCCCAGGACGCTGTATATCAGACTGGGATTGATTCTCCACTCCCTGACCCTCTGTAGCAGACTGGGATTGATTCTCCCCTCCCTGACACTGTATATCAGACTGGGATTGATTCTCCCCACTCTGACCCTGTATATCAGACTGGGATTGATTCTCCCCACCCGGACCCTGTATATCAGACTGGGATTGATTCTCCCCATGACCCTGTATATCAGACTGGGATTGATTCTCCCCTCCCTGACCCTCTGTATCAGACTGGGATTGATTCTCCCCACCCTGACCCTGTATATCAGACTGGTATTGATTCTCCCCACCCTCACCCTGTACGTCAGACTGGGATTGATTCTCCCCACCCTGACCCTGTATATCGGACTGGGATTGATTCTCCCTCCCAGACCCTGTATATCAGACTGGGAATGATTCTCCCTCCCTGACCCTGCATATCGGACTGGGATTGATTCTCCCTGCCAGACCCTGTATATCAGACTGGGATTGATTCTCCACTCCCTGACCCTGTATATCAGACTGGGATTGATTCTCCACACCCTCACCCTGTATATCAGACTGGGATTGATTCTCCACACCCTGACCCTGTATATCAGACTGGGATTGATTCTCCCCACACTGACCCTGTATATCAGACTGGGATTGATTCTCCCCATGACCATGCATATCAGACTGGGATTGATTCTCCCCATGACCCTATATATCAAACTGGGATTGATTCTCCCCACCCTGACCCTGTATATCACACTGGGATTGATTCTCCCCACCATGACCATGTATATCAGACTGGGATTGATTCTCCCCACCCTGACCCTGTATATCAGACTGGGATTGATTCTCCACACCCTGACCCTGTATATCAGACTGGGATTGATTCTCCCCACCCTGACCCTGTATATCAGACTGGGATTGATTCTCCCCTCCCTGACCCTGTATGCCAGACTGGGATTGATTCCCCCCATGACCATGCATATCAGACTGGGATTGATTCTCCCCATGACCCTGTATATCAAACTGGGATTGATTCTCCCCACCCTGACCCTTTATATCACACTGGGATTGATTCTCCCCACCCTGACCCTGTATATCAGGCTGGGATTGATTCTCCCTCCCAGTACCTGTATATCAGACTGGGATTGGTTCTCCACTCCCTGACCCTGTATATCAGACTGGGATTGATTCTCCACACCCTCACCCTGTATATCAAACTGGGATTGACTCTCCACACCCTGACCCTGCATATCGGACTGGAATTGATTCTCCCTGCCAGACCCTGTATATCAGACTGGGATTGATTCTCCACACCCTGACCCTGTATATCAGACTGGGATTGATTCTCCCCACACTGACCCTGTATATCAGACTGGGATTGATTCTCCCCATGACCATGCATATCAGACTGGGATTGATTCTCCCCATGACCCTATATATCAATCTGGGATTGATTCTCCCCACCCTGACCCTGTATATCACACTGGGATTGGTTCTCCCCACCCTGACCCTGTATATCAGACTGGGATTGATTCTCCACACCCTGACCCTGTATATCAGACTGGGATTGATTCTCCCCACCCTGACCCTGTATATCAGACTGGGATTGATTCTCCCCTCCCTGACCCTGTATGCCAGACTGGGATTGATTCCCCCCATGACCCTGTATATCAGACTGGGATTGATTCTCTTCATGACCCTGTATATCAGACTGGGATTGATTCTCTTCATGACCCTGTATATCTGACTGGAATTGATTCTCCCCATGACTCTGTATATCCGACTGGGATTGATTCTCCCCACCCTGACCCTGTATATCAGGCTGGGATTGATTCTCCCTCCCAGAACCTGTATATCAGACTGGGATTGATTCTCCACTCCCTGACCCTGTATATCACACTGGGATTGATGCTCCCCACCATGACCATGTATATCAGACTGGGATTGATTCTCCCCACCCTGACCCTGTATATCAGACTGGGATTGATTCTCCACACCCTGACCCTGTATATCAGACTGGGATTGATTCTCCCCACCCTGACCCTGTATATCAGACTGGGATTGATTCTCACCTCCCTGACCCTGTATATCAGACTGGGATTGATTCTCTTCATGACACTGTATATCTGACTGGAATTGATTCTCCCCATGACTCTGTATATCCGACTGGGATTGATTCTCCCTACCCTGACCCTGTATATCAGGCTGGGATTGATTCTCCCTCCCAGAACCTGTCTATCAGACTGGGATTGATTCTCCACTCCCTGACCCTGTATATCAGACTGGGATTGATTCTCCACACCCTCACCCTGTATATCAGACTGGGATTGATTCTCCACACCCTGACCCTGTATATCAGGCTGGGATTGATTCTCCCTGCCAGACCCTGTATATCAGACTGGGATTGATTCTCCACTCCCTGACCCTGTATATCAGACTGGGATTGATTCTCCACACCCTCACCCTGTATATCAGACTGGGATTGATTCTCCACACCCTGACCCTGTATATCAGACTGGGATTGATTCTCCCCACACTGACCCTGTATATCAGACTGGGATTGATTCTCCCCATGACCATGCATATCAGACTGGGATTGATTCTCCCCATGACCCTATATATCAAACTGGGATTGATTCTCCCCACCCTGACCCTGTATATCACACTGGGATTGATTCTCCCCACCATGACCATGTATATCAGACTGGGATTGATTCTCCCCACCCTGACCCTGTATATCAGACTGAGATTGATTCTCCACACCCTGACCCTGTATATCAGACTGGGATTGATTCTCCACACCCTGACCCTGTATATCAGACTGGGATTGATTCTCCCCACCCTGACCCTGTATATCAGACTGGGATTGATTCTCCCCTCCCTGACCCTGTATATCAGACTGGGATTGATTCTCCACACCCTGACCCTGTATATCAGACTGGGATTGATTCTCCCCACCCTGACCCTGTATATCAGACTGGGATTGATTCTCCCCTCCCTGACCCTGTATGCCAGACTGGGATTGATTCCCCCCATGACCCTGTATATCAGACTGGGATTGATTCTCTTCATGACCCTGTATATCAGACTGGGATTGATTCTCTTCATGACCCTGTATGTCTGACTGGAATTGATTCTCCCCATGACTCTGTATATCCGACTGGGATTGATTCTCCCCACCCTGACCCTGTATATCAGGCTCGGATTGATTCTCCCTCCCAGAACCTGTATATCAGACTGGGATTGATTCTCCACTCCCTGACCCTGTATATCAGACTGGGATTGATTCTCCCCATGACCCTGCATATCAGACTGGGATTGATTCTCCCCATGACCCTGTATATCAAACTGGGATTGATTCTCCCCACCCTGACCCTTTATATCACACTGGGATTGATTCTCCACACCCTGACCCTGTATATCAGACTGGGATTGATTCTCCCCACCCTGACCCTGTATATCAGACTGGGATTGATTCTCCCCTCCCTGACCCTGTATATCAGACTGGGATTGATTCTCCACACCCTGACCCTGTATATCAGACTGGGATTGATTCTCCCCACCCTGACCCTGTATATCAGACTGGGATTGATTCTCCCCTCCCTGACCCTGTATGCCAGACTGGGATTGATTCCCCCCATGACCCTGTATATCAGACTGGGATTGATTCTCTTCATGACCCTGTATATCAGACTGGGATTGATTCTCTTCATGACCCTGTATGTCTGACTGGAATTGATTCTCCCCATGACTCTGTATATCCGACTGGGATTGATTCTCCCCACCCTGACCCTGTATATCAGGCTGGGATTGATTCTCCCTCCCAGAACCTGTATATCAGACTGGGATTGATTCTCCACTCCCTGACCCTGTATATCAGACTGGGATTGATTCTCCCCATGACCCTGCATATCAGACTGGGATTGATTCTCCCCATGACCCTGTTTATCAAACTGGGATTGATTCTCCCCACCCTGACCCTTTATATCACACTGGGATTGATTCTCCCCACCATGACCATGTATATCAGACTGGGATTGATTCTCCCCACCCTGACCCTGTATGTCAGACTGGCAATGATTCTCCCCATGACCCTGTATATCGGACTGGGATTGATTCTCCCCTCCCTGACCCTGTATATAAGACTGGGATTGATTCTCCCCTCCTTAACCCTGCATATCAGACTGGGATTGATTCTCCCCACCCTGACCCTGTATATCAGACTGGGATTGATTCTCCCCACCCTGACCCTGTATATCAGACTGGGATTGATTCTACACACTCTGACCCTGTATATCAGACTGGGATTGATTCTCCCCTCCCTGACCCTGTATATCAGACTGGGATTGATTCTCCCCACCCTGACCCTGTATATCAGACTGGGATTAATTCTCCCCAGGACGCTGTATATCAGACTGGGATTGATTCTCCACTCCCTGACCCTCTGTAGCAGACTGGGATTGATTCTCCCCTCCCTGACCCTGTATATCAGACTGGGATTGATTCTCCCCACTCTGACCCTGTATATCAGACTGGGATTGATTCTCCCCACCCTGACCCTGTATATCAGGCTGGGATTGATTCTCCCCATGACCCTGTATATCAGACTGGGATTGATTCTCCCCTCCCTGACCCTCTGTATCAGACTGGGATTGATTCTCCCCACCCTGACCCTGTATATCAGACTGGGATTGATTCTCCCCATGACCCTGTATATCAGACTGGGATTGATTCTCCCCTCCCTGACCCTCTGTATCAGACTGGGATTGATTCTCCCCACCCTGACCCTGTATATCAGACTGGTATTGATTCTCCCCACCCTCACCCTGTACGTCAGACTGGGATTGATTCTCCCCACCCTGACCCTGTATATCAGACTGGGATTGATTCTCCCCATGACCCTGTATATCAGACTGGGATTGATTCTCCCCTCCCTGACCCTCTGTATCAGACTGGGATTGATCCTCCCCACCCTGACCCTGTATATCAGACTGGTATTGATTCTCCCCACCCTCACCCTGTACGTCAGACTGGGATTGATTCTCCCCACCCTGACCCTGTATATCGGACTGGGATTGATTCTCCCTCCCAGACCCTGTATATCAGACTGGGAATGATTCTCCCTCCCGGACCCTGTATATCAGACTGGGATTGATTCTCCCCATGACCCTGTATATCAGACTGGGATTGATTCTCCCTCCCAGACACTGTATATCAGACTGGAATTGATTCTCCCTCCCAGACCCTGTATATCAGACTGGGATTGATTCTCCACTCCTTGACCCTGAATATCAGACTGGGATTGATTCTCCCCACCCTGACCCTGTATGTCAGACAGGGATTGATTCTCCCCATGACCCTGTATATCACACTGGAATTGATTCCCCACACTCTGACTCTGTATATCAGACTGGGATTGATTCTCCCCACCATGACCCTGTATATCAGACTGGGATTGATTCTCCCCTCCCAGACCCTGTATATCAGACTGGGATTGATTCTCCCCACCCTGACCCTGTATATCAGACTGGGATTGATTCTCCCCTCCCAGACCCTGTATATCAGACTAGGATTGACTGTCCCCACACTCACCCTGTATATCAGACTGGGATTGATTCTCCCCACCCTGACCCTGTATATCAGACTGGGATTGATTTTCCACACACTCACCCTGTATATCAGACTGGGATTGATTCTCCACACCCTGACCCTGTATATCGGACTGGGATTGATTCTCCCTCCCAGACCCTGTATATCAGACTGGGATAGATTCTCCCCTCCCTGACCCTGTATATCAGACTGGGATTGATTCTCCACACCCTCACCCTCTATGTCAGACTGGGATTGATTCTCCCCACCCTGACCCTGTATATCAGACTGGGATTGATTCTCCCCTCCAGACCCTGTATATCAGACTGGGATTGACTGTCCCCACACTCACCCTGTATATCAGACTGAGATTGATTCTCCCTCCCAGACCCTGTATATCAGACTGGGATTGATTCTCCGCTCCCTGACCTGGTATATCAGACTGGGATTGATTCTCCCCACCCTGACCCTGTATATCAGACTGGGATTGATTCTCCCCTCCCAGACCCTGTATATCAAACTGGATTAGATTCTGCCCAAGACACCGTATATCAAACTGGGATTGATTCTCCCCACCCTGACCCTGTATATCAGACTGGGATTGATTCTCCCCACCCTGACCCTGTATATCAGACTGGGATTGATTCTCCCCACCCTGACCCTGTATATCAGACTGGGATTGATTCTCCCCACCCTGACCCTGTATGTCAGACTGGCAATGATTCTCCCCATGACCCTGTATATCGGACTGGGATTGATTCTCCCCTCCCTGACCCTGTATATAAGACTGGGATTGATTCTCCCCACCCTGACCCTGTATATCAGACTGGGATTGATTCTCCACACCCTGACCCTGTATATCAGACTGGGATTGATTCTCCCCACCCTGACCCTGTATATCAGACTGGGATTGATTCTCCACACCCTGACCCTGTATATCAGACTGGGATTGATTCTCCCCTCCCTGACCCTGTATATCAGACTGGGATTGATTCTCCACACCCTGACCCTGTATATCAGACTGGGATTGATTCTCCCCTCCCTGACCCTGTATATCAGACTGGGATTGATTCTCCACACCCTGACCCTGTATATCAGACTGGGATTGATTCTCCCCACCCTGACCCTGTATATCAGACTGGGATTGATTCTCCCCTCCCTGACCCTGTATATCAGACTGGGAATGATTCTCCCTCCCGGACCCTGTATATCAGACTGGGATTGATTCTCCCCATGACCCTGTATATCAGACTGGGATTGATTCTCCCTCCCAGACACTGTATATCAGACTGGAATTGATTCTCCCACCCAGACCCTGTATATCAGACTGGGATTGATTCTCCACTCCCTGACCCTGAATATCAGACTGGGATTGATTCTCCCCACCCTGACCCTGTATATCAGACTGGGATTGATTCTCCCCATGACCCTGTATATCAGACTGGGATTGATTCTCCCCTCCCTGACCCTCTGTATCAGACTGGGATTGATTCTCCCCTCCCTGACCCTGTATATCAGACTGGGATTGCTTCTCCCCATGACCCTGCATATCAGACTGGGTTTGATTCTCCCCATGCCCCTGTATATCAAACTGGGATTGATTCTCCCCACCCTGACCCTGTATGTCAGACTGGGATTGATTCTCCCCTCCCTGACCCAGTATGTCAGATAGGGATTGATTCTCCCCATGACCCTGTATATCAGACTGGGATTGATTCTCCACACCCTGACCCAGGTATATCAGACTGCGATTGATTCTCCCCATAACACTGTATATCAGACTGGGATTTATTCTCCACACCCTGACTCTGTATATCAGACTGGGATTGATTCTCCCCTCCATGACCCAGTATGTCAGACAGGGATTGATTCTCCCCATGACCCTGTATATCACACTGGAATTGATTTTCCACACACTCACCCTGTATATCAGACTGGGATTGATTCTCCACACCCTGACCCTGTATATCGGACTGGGATTGATTCTCCCTCCCAGACCCTGTATATCAGACTGGGATAGATTCTCCCCTCCCTGACCCTGTATATCAGACTGGGATTGATTCTCCACACCCTCACCCTCTATGTCAGACTGGGATTGATTCTCCCCACCCTGACCCTGTATATCAGACTGGGATTGATTCTCCCCTCCAGACCCTGTATATCAGACTGGGATTGACTGTCCCCACACTCACCCTGTATATCAGACTGGGATTGATTCTCCCCACCCTGACCCTGTATATCGGACTGGGATTGATTCTCCCTCCCAGACCCTGTATATCAGACTGGGATTGATTCTCCGCTCCCTGACCTGGTATATCAGACTGGGATTGATTCTCCCCACCCTGACCCTGTATATCAGACTGGGATTGATTCTCCCCACCCTGACCATGTATATCAGACTGGGATTGATTCTCCACACCCTCACCCTCTATGTCAGACTGGGATTGATTCTCCCCACCCTGACCCTCTATATCAGACTGGGATTCATTCTCCCCACCCTGACTCTGTATATATGACTGGGATTGATTCTCCACTCCCTGACCCTCTGTATCAGACTGGGATTGATTCTCCCCTCCCTGACCCTGTATATCAGACTGGGATTGATTCTCCCCACCCTGACCCTGTATATCAGACAGGGATTGATTCTCCACACCCTCACCCTCTATGTCAGACTGGGATTGATTCTCCCCACCCTGACCCTGTATATCAGACTGGGATTGATTCTCCCCTCCAGACCCTGTATATCAGACTGGGATTGATTCTCCACTCCCTGACCCTCTGTATCAGACTGGGATTGATTCTCCCCTCCCTGACCCTGTATATCAGACTGGGATTGATTCTCCCCACCCTGACCCTGTATATCAGACTGGGATTGATTCTCCCCTCCAGACCCTGTATATCAGACTGGGATTGATTCTCCACTCCCTGACCCTCTGTATCAGACTGGGATTGATTCTCCACTCCCTGACCCTCTGTATCAGACTGGGATTGATTCTCCCCTCCCTGACCCTGTATATCAGACTGGGATTGATTCTCCCCACCCTGACCCTGTATATCAGACTGGGATTGATTCTCCCCACCCTGACCCTGTATATCAGACTGGGATTGATTCTCCCCTCCCAGACCCTGTATATCAAACTGGGATTCATTCTCCCCACCCTGACCCTGTATATTAGACTCGGATTGATTCTCCAAACCCTCACCCTCTATGTCAGACTGGGATTGATTCTCCCCACCCTGACACTGTATATCAGACTGGGATTGATTCTCCCCTCCCTGTCCCTGTATATAAGACTGGGATTGATTCTCCACTCCCTGACCCTCTGTATCAGACTGGGATTGATTCTCCACTCCCTGACCCTCTGTATCAGACAGGGATTGATTCTCCCCTCCCTGACCCTGTATATCAGACTGGGATTGATTCTCCCCACCCTGACCCTGTATATCAGACTGGGATTGATTCTCCCCACCCTGACCCTGTATATCAGACTGGGATTGATTCTCCCCACCCTGACCCTGTATATCAGACTGGGATTGATTCTCCCCTCCCAGACCCTGTATATCAAACTGGGATTCATTCTCCCCACCCTGACCCTGTATATTAGACTGGGATTGATTCTCCAAACCCTCACCCTCTATGTCAGACTGGGATTGATTCTCCCCACCCTGACACTGTATATCAGACTGGGATTGATTCTCCCCTCCCTGTCCCTGTATATAAGACTGGGATTGATTCTCCACTCCCTGACCCTCTGTATCAGACTGGGATTGAATCTCCACTCCCTGACCCTCTGTATCAGACTGGGATTGATTCTCCCCTCCCTGACCCTGTATATCAGACTGGGATTGATTCTCCCCACCCTGACCCTGTATATCAGACTGGGATTGATTCTCCCCACCCTGACCCTGTATATCAGACTGGGATTGATTCTCCCCTCCCAGACCCTGTATATCAAACTGGGATTCATTCTCCCCACCCTGACCCTGTATATTAGACTGGGATTGATTCTCCAAACACTCACCCTCTATGTCAGACTGGGATTGATTCTCCCCACCCTGACACTGTATATCAGACTGGGATTGATTCTCCCCTCCCTGTCCCTGTATATAAGACTGGGATTGATTCTCCCCTCCTTAACCCTGCATATCAGACTGGGATTGATTCTCACCACCCTGACCCTGTATATCTGACTGGGATTGATTCTCCCCACCCTGACCCTGTATATCGGACTGCGATTGATTCTCCCCACCCTGACCCTGTATATCAGACTGGGATTGATTCTCCACACCCTGACCCTGTATATCAGACTGGGATTGATTCTCCACACTCTGACCCTGTATATCAAACAGGGATTGATTCTCCCCTCCCTGACCCTGTATTTCAGACTGGGATTGATTCTCCACTCCCTGACCTGGTATATCAGACTGGGATTGATTCTCCACACCCTCACCCTCTATGTCAGACTGGGATTGATTCTCCCCACCCTGACCCTGTATATCAGACTGGGATTGATTCTCCCCACCCTGACCCTGTATATCAGACTGGGATTGATTCTCCACACCCTGACCCTGTATATCAGACTGGGATTGATTCTCCCCACCCTGACCCTGTATATCAGACTGGGATTGATTCTCCCCTCCAGACCCTGTATATCAGACTGGGATTGATTCTCCACTCCCTGACCCTCTGTATCAGACTGGGATTGATTCTCCACTCCCTGACCCTCTGTATCTGACTGGGATTGATTCTCCCCTCCCTGACCCTGTATATCAGACTGGGATTGATTCTCCCCACCCTGACCCTGTATATCAGACTGGGATTGATTCTCCCCACCCTGACCCTGTATATCAGACTGGGATTGATTCTCCCCTCCCAGACCCTGTATATCAAACTGGGATTCATTCTCCCCACCCTGACCCTGTATATTAGACTCGGATTGATTCTCCAAACCCTCACCCTCTATGTCAGACTGGGATTGATTCTCCCCACCCTGACACTGTATATCAGACTGGGATTGATTCTCCCCTCCCTGTCCCTGTATATAAGACTGGGATTGATTCTCCACTCCCTGACCCTCTGTATCAGACTGGGATTGATTCTCCACTCCCTGACCCTCTGTATCAGACAGGGATTGATTCTCCCCTCCCTGACCCTGTATATCAGACTGGGATTGATTCTCCTCACCCTGACCCTGTATATCAGACTGGGATTGATTCTCCCCACCCTGACCCTGTATATCAGACTGGGATTGATTCTCCCCACCCTGACCCTGTATATCAGACTGGGATTGATTCTCCCCTCCCAGACCCTGTATATCAAACTGGGATTCATTCTCCCCACCCTGACCCTGTATATTAGACTGGGATTGATTCTCCCCACCCTGACACTGTATATCAGACTGGGATTGATTCTCCCCTCCCTGTCCCTGTATATAAGACTGGGATTGATTCTCCACTCCCTGACCCTCTGTATCAGACTGGGATTGATTCTCCACTCCCTGACCCTCTGTATCAGACTGGGATTGATTCTCCCCTCCCTGACCCTGTATATCAGACTGGGATTGATTCTCCCCACCCTGACCCTGTATATCAGACTGGGATTGATTCTCCCCACCCTGACCCTGTATATCAGACTGGGATTGATTCTCCCCTCCCAGACCCTGTATATCAAACTGGGATTCATTCTCCCCACCCTGACCCTGTATATTAGACTGGGATTGATTCTCCAAACACTCACCCTCTATGTCAGACTGGGATTGATTCTCCCCACCCTGACACTGTATATCAGACTGGGATTGATTCTCCCCTCCCTGTCCCTGTATATAAGACTGGGATTGATTCTCCCCTCCTTAACCCTGCATATCAGACTGGGATTGATTCTCACCACCCTGACCCTGTATATCTGACTGGGATTGATTCTCCCCACCCTGACCCTGTATATCAGACTGCGATTGATTCTCCCCACCCTGACCCTGTATATCAGACTGGGATTGATTCTCCACACCCTGACCCTGTATATCAGACTGGGATTGATTCTCCACACTCTGACCCTGTATATCAAACTGGGATTGATTCTCCCCTCCCTGACCCTGTATATCAGACTGGGATTCATTCTCCCCTCCCTGACCTTGTATATCAGACTGGGATTAATTCTCCACACCCTCACCCTCTATGACAGACTGGGATTGATTCTCCCCTCCAGACCCTGTATATCAGACTGGGATTGACTGTCCCCACACTCACCCTGTATTTCAGACTGGGATTGATTCTCCACTCCCTGACCTGGTATATCAGACTGGGATTGATTCTCCACACCCTCACCCTCTATGTCAGACTGGGATTGATTCTCCCCACCCTGACCCTGTATATCGCACAGGGATTGATTCTCCCTCCCAGACCCTGTATATCAGACTGGGATTGATTCTCCACTCCCTGACCTGGTATATCAGACTGGGATTGATTCTCCACACTCTGACCCTGTATATCAGACTGGGATTGATTCTCCACACCCTGACCTGGTATATCAAACTGGGATTGATTCTCCTTTCCCTGACCCTGTATATCAAACTGGGATTCATTCTCCCCACCCTGACCCTGTATATTAGACTGGGATTGATTCTCCAAACCCTCACCCTCTATGTCAGACTGGGATTGATTCTCCCCACCCTGACACTGTATATCAGACTGGGATTGATTCTCCCCTCCCTGTCCCTGTATATAAGACTGGGATTGATTCTCTACTCCCTGGCCCTCTGTATCAGACTGGGATTGATTCTCCACTCCCTGACCCTCTGTATCAGACTGGGATTGATTCTCCCCTCCCTGACCCTGTATATCAGACTGGGATTGATTCTCCCCACCCTGACCCTGTATATCAGACTGGGATTGATTCTCCCCACCCTGACCCTGTATATCAGACTGGGATTGATTCTCCCCACCCTGACCCTGTATATCAGACTGCGATTGATTCTCCCCACCCTGACCCTGTATATCAGACTGGGATTGATTCTCCACACCCTGACCCTGTATATCAGACTGGGATTGATTCTCCACACTCTGACCCTGTATATCAAACTGGGATTGATTCTCCCCTCCCTGACCCTGTATATCAGACTGGGATTGATTCTCCACACCCTCACCCTCTATGTCAGACTGGGATTGATTCTCCCCACCCTGACCCTGTATATCAGACTGGGATTGATTCTCCCCTTGCCCCTGTATAACAGAGTGGGATTGATTCTCCCCATGACCCTGTGTATCAGACTGGGATTGATTCTCCCCTCCCTGACCCTGTATATCAGACTGGGATTGATTCTCCCCACCCTGTCCTTGTACATCAGACTGGGATTGATTCTCCCTCCCAGACACTGTATATCAGACTGGAATTGATTCTCCCTCCCAGACCCTGTATATCAGACTGGGATTGATTCTCCACTCCCTGACCCTGCATATCAGACTGGGATTGATTCTCCACATGACCCTGTATATCAGACTGGGATTGATTCTCCCCTCCCTGACCCTGTATATCAGACAGGGATTCATTCTCCCCACCCTGACCCTGTATATTAGACTGGGATTGATTCTCCAAACCCTCACCCTCTATGTCAGACTGGGATTGATTCTCCCCACCCTGACACTGTATATCAGACTGGGATTGATTCTCCCCTCCCTGTCCCTGTATATAAGACTGGGATTGATTCTCTACTCCCTGGCCCTCTGTATCAGACTGGGATTGATTCTCCACTCCCTGACCCTCTGTATCAGACTGGGATTGATTCTCCCCTCCCTGACCCTGTATATCAGACTGGGATTGATTCTCCCCACCCTGACCCTGTATATCAGACTGGGATTGATTCTCCCCACCCTGACCCTGTATATCAGACTGGGATTGATTCTCCCCACCCTGACCCTGTATATCAGACTGCGATTGATTCTCCCCACCCTGACCCTGTATATCAGACTGGGATTGATTCTCCACACCCTGACCCTGTATATCAGACTGGGATTGATTCTCCACACTCTGACCCTGTATATCAAACTGGGATTGATTCTCCCCTCCCTGACCCTGTATATCAGACTGGGATTGATTCTCCACACCCTCACCCTCTATGTCAGACTGGGATTGATTCTCCCCACCCTGACCCTGTATATCAGACTGGGATTGATTCTCCCCTTGCCCCTGTATAACAGAGTGGGATTGATTCTCCCCATGACCCTGTGTATCAGACTGGGATTGATTCTCCCCTCCCTGACCCTGTATATCAGACTGGGATTGATTCTCCCCACCCTGTCCTTGTACATCAGACTGGGATTGATTCTCCCTCCCAGACACTGTATATCAGACTGGAATTGATTCTCCCTCCCAGACCCTGTATATCAGACTGGGATTGATTCTCCACTCCCTGACCCTGCATATCAGACTGGGATTGATTCTCCACATGACCCTGTATATCAGACTGGGATTGATTCTCCCCTCCCTGACCCTGTATATCAGACAGGGATTGATTCTCCCCATGACCCTGCATATCAGACTGGGATTGATTCTCCCCACCATGACCCTGTATATCTGACTGGGATTGATTCTCCCCACCCTGACCCTGTATGTCAGACTGGGATTGATTCTCCCCTCCCTGACCCTGTATATCAGACTGGTTTTGATTCTCCCCAGCCTGACCCTGTGTATCAGACTGGGATTTATTCTCCCCACACCAGAGGTCTCAGATAGAGTGGATGTGGAGAGGATGTTTCCTGTAGTGGGGGAGTCTAGGACCAGAGGACACAGATAGAGTGGATGTGGAGAGGATGTTTCGTATAGTTGGGTAGTCTAGGACCAGAGGACACAGATAGAGTGGATGTGGAGAGGATGTTTCCTGTAGTGGGGGTGTTTAGGACCAGAGGACACAGATAGAGTGGATGTTGAGAGGATGTTTCCTATAGTGGGGGAGTCTAGGAGCAGAGGACGCAGATAGAGTGGATGTGGAGAGGATGTTTCCTGTAGTGGGGGAGTCTAGGACCAGAGGACACAGATAGAGTGGATGTGGAGAGGATGTTTCCTGTAGTGGGGAAGTCTCGGACCAGAGGACACAGATAGAGTGGATGTGGAGAGGTTGTTTCCTGTAGTGGGGGAGTCTAGGACCAGAGGACACAGATAGAGTGGATGTGGAGAGGTTGTTTCCTATACTGGGGGAGTCTAGGACCAGAGGACACAGATTTTGTGGATGTGGAGAGGATGTTTCCTATAGTGGGGGAGTCTAGGACCAGAGGACACAGATAGAGTGGATGTGGAGAGGATGTTTCCTATAGTGGGGGAGTCTAGGACCAGAGGACACAGATAGAGTGGATGTGGAGAGGATGTTTCCTATAGTGGGGGAGTCTAGGACCAGAGGACACAGATAGAGTGGATGTGGAGAGGATGTTTCCTATAGTGGGGGAGTCTGGGACCAGAGGACACAGATAGAGTGGATGTGGAGAGGATGTTTCCTATAGTGGGGGAGTCTAGGACCAGAGGACACAGATAGAGTGGATGTGGAGAGGATGTTTCCTGTAGTGGGGGTGTCTAGGACCAGAGGACACAGATAGAGTGGATGTGGAGAGGATGTTTCCTATAGTGGGGGACTCTAGGACCAGAGGACACAGATAGAGTGGATATGGAGAGGATGTTTCCTGTAGTGGGGGAGTCTAGGACCAGAGGACACAGATAGAGTGGATGTGGAGAGGATGTTTCCTGTAGTGGGGGAGTCTAGGACCAGAGGACACAGATAGAGTGGATGTGGAGAGGATGTTTCCTATAGTCGGGGACTCTAGGACCAGAGGACACAGATAGAGTGGGTGTGGAGAGGATGTTTCCTGTAGTGGGGAAGTCTCGGACCAGAGGACACAGATAGAGTGGATGTGGAGAGGTTGTTTCCTATAGTGGGGGAGTCTAGGACCAGAGGACACAGATAGAGTGGATGTGGAGAGGTTGTTTCCTATAGTGGGGGAGTCTAGGACCAGAGGACACAGATTTTGTGGATGTGGAGAGGATGTTTCTTATAGTGGGGGAGTCTAGGACCAGAGGACACAGATAGAGTGGATGTGGACAGGATGTTTCCTATAGTGGGGGAGTCTAGGACCAGAGGACACAGATAGAGTGGATGTGGAGAGGATGTTTCCTATAGTGGGGGAGTCTAGGACCAGAGGACACAGATAGAGTGGATGTGGAGAGGATGTTTCCTGTAGTGGGGGAGTCTGGGACCAGAGGACACAGATAGAGTGGATGTGGAGAGGATGTTTCCTATAGTGGGGGAGTCTAGGACCAGAGGGCACAGATAGACTGGATGTGGAGAGGATGTTTCCTACAGTGGGGGAGTCTGGGACCAGAGGACACAGATAGAGTGGATATGGAGAGGATGTTTCCTGTAGTGGGGGAGTCTAGGACCAGAGGACACAGATAGAGTGGATGTGGAGAGGATGTTTCCTGTAGTGGGGGAGTCTAGGACCAGAGGACACAGATAGAGTGGATATGGAGAGGATGTTTCGTATAGTGGGGGAGTCTAGGACCAGAGGACACAGATAGAGTGGATGTGGAGAGGATGTTTCCTATAGTGGGGGAGTCTGGGACCAGAGGACACAGATAGAGTGGATGTGGAGAGGATGTTTCCTGTCGTGGGGAGTCTGGGACCAGAGGACACAGATAGAGTGCGTGTGGAGAGGATGTTTCCTGTCGTGGGGAGTCTGGGACCAGAGGACACAGATAGAGTGGATGTGGAGAGGTTGTTTCCTGTAGTGGGGGAGTCTAGGACCAGAGGACACAGATAGAGTGGATGTGGAGAGGTTGTTTCCTATAGTGGGGGAGTCTAGGACCAGAGGACACAGATTTTGTGGATGTGGAGAGGATGTTTCCTATAGTGGGGGAGTCTAGGACCAGAGGACACAGATAGAGTGGATGTGGAGAGGATGTTTCCTATAGTGGGGGAGTCTAGGACCAGAGGACACAGATAGAGTGGATGTGGAGAGGATGTTTCCTATAGTGGGGGAGTCTAGGACCAGAGGACACAGATAGAGTGGATGTGGAGAGGATGTTTCCTATAGTGGGGGAGTCTGGGACCAGAGGACACAGATAGAGTGGATGTGGAGAGGATGTTTCCTATAGTGGGGGAGTCTAGGACCAGAGGACACAGATAGAGTGGATGTGGAGAGGATGTTTCCTGTAGTGGGGGTGTCTAGGACCAGAGGACACAGATAGAGTGGATGTGGAGAGGATGTTTCCTATAGTGGGGGACTCTAGGACCAGAGGACACAGATAGAGTGGATATGGAGAGGATGTTTCCTGTAGTGGGGGAGTCTAGGACCAGAGGACACAGATAGAGTGGATGTGGAGAGGATGTTTCCTGTAGTGGGGGAGTCTAGGACCAGAGGACACAGATAGAGTGGATGTGGAGAGGATGTTTCCTATAGTCGGGGACTCTAGGACCAGAGGACACAGATAGAGTGGGTGTGGAGAGGATGTTTCCTGTAGTGGGGGAGTCTAGGACCAGAGGACACAGATAGAGTGGATATGGAGAGGATGTTTCGTATAGTGGGGGAGTCTAGGACCAGAGGACACAGATAGAGTGGATGTGGAGAGGATGTTTCCTATAGTGGGGGAGTCTGGGACCAGAGGACACAGATAGAGTGGATGTGGAGAGGATGTTTCCTGTCGTGGGGAGTCTGGGACCAGAGGACACAGATAGAGTGCGTGTGGAGAGGATGTTTCCTGTCGTGGGGAGTCTGGGACCAGAGGACACAGATAGAGTGGATGTGGAGAGGATGTTTCCTGTAGAGGGGGAGTCTGGGACCAGAGGACACAGATAGAGTGGATGTGGAGAGGATGTTTCCTGTAGTGGGGGACTCTAGGACCAGAGGGTGAGAGGGAGTTGGTTTCTCTTCCGAATGCCAATGCCGCCCCTCCACGCCGTCCTCTGCTCCCGGAACTTTTATTTAAAGTCACTGACTTCTGACCACCGGAAGGGGGACCGTTTCCACGGTAACGCTATCGACCCGGCCCAGGTTTAGGCAGGCCGACAGCGTCCCGCCGGTCACCCCTTTTGTCCACGCCGTGGGCAAAAAAAAAAAGCCCCTCCCGCGTCGTGGGCACGCCGAGCTCCGCCAGTGCCTCCGGGCTCCCTGTGCCTCCTTGTGTGTCTGAGTTTAAGGATGTCGACTGACCTTTGTATATATCTGGCTGCCAGCTGCCCATTATCTAGCTCTGCCTTTCAGTACCCCGACGCAACTCTCAGTCCCTCTCTCTCTCGTCCTGCTGCTGAACTAGCACACCGGCTGCTCGCTCTCCCTCTCCCTCTGTCTCGAAGGAACGGTCCGCTTTAGAATAATCCTTTGGATCTCGTCACAGTGGCGACAGACTGTCGTGTGCGTACAGAGAGAGGGGGGCTTAAAGGAGTGTAAGAGAGGTGTAACGGGTATAAAGGAGGGTAGGGCGTAGAACGCAGCCCTGAGGGGCACCTGTGTTGAGAGTCAGGGGGCCTTGGAGGTGAGGGAGACCACTCTTCCAACGGCCTACAATCTGACAGGATCACCCTATACAGCCTGTTTACACTCTCCCTCCCATTACAGCCTCACCGCCACAGCCGCCGTCGGTCCACGGTCATCGCACACCTGGTTACGTCAGAAGACGCTGACTCTCCCTTCGGGTAAGTGTGGCGTGGGGAGGCAGTCTGGACGCCTGGGGCTGTCGGGGTTGCCCCATGTCGGAGAGGTGGCCCGTGGGCCGGGTCCCGGTCAGTCGGTGGGTTAAATCAGAAGACCAGAATTTTTACCCCTGTCCTGGAGTTGGATGAATGTCTGTGCGCGCGCGTGGATGGTTAGGGGAGAGCGCGGGGGGGGGGGGTTTAAAGGGGCTTATTTCGCTGTTCTTCCCGCTGCCCGCCCCTCCCCACCTCCTTACTGTAACTCCTCATACTGTCCTGTCTCCAGTCCCGCAGGAGGGTCTCGGCCCAAAATGTCGACTGTTCACTCTCTTCCACGGATGCTGCCCGACCCACTGTGTCCCTCCAGCCTCTTTTTTTTAAAGACCACGGGGCATAGGAGCAGAATTCGGCCATTCAGCCCATCGAGTCTGTTCCTCCAATCCATCCTGGCTGATCCTGGATCCCACTCAGCCCCATACACCTGTCTTCTCATAGGTGTGTGTGCGTGTGTGTCTGTGTGTGTGTGTGCGTCTGTCCACGTGTGTGTGTGTCTCTGTGTGTGTGTGTGTGTGTGTGTGTGTCCGTGTGAGTGTATCTCTGTGTGAGTGTGTCTGTGTGTGTGAGTCTGTGTGTGTCTGTGTCTGTCCGTGTGAGTGTGTGTGTGTGTCTGTGTCTGTCCGTGTCTGTGTGTGTGTCTGTGTCTGTCCGTGTGTGTGTGTGTGTGTGTCTGTGTGTGAGTGTCTGTCTGTGTGTGTGTGTGTGTGTGTCTGTGTGTGAGTGTCTGTGTGTGTGTGTGTCTGTGTCTGTCCGTGTATGTGTGTGTGTGTGTGTCTGTGTGTGAGTGTCTGTGTGTGTGTGTGTCTGTGTCTGTCTGTGTATGTGTGTGTGTGTCTGTGTGTGAGTGTCTGTCTGTGTGTGTGTGTGTCTGTGTCTGTCCGTGTATGTGTGTGTGTGTGTGTGTGTGTCTGTGTGTGTGTGTGAGTGTCTGTCTGTGTGTGTGTGTGTCTGTGTCTGTGTCTGTCCGTGTGAGTGTGCGTGTTATCGTCTTTGTTGCTTGCTGTGTTCCGTTCTTTGGTAGTAATTGAGTGACTGATGCAGGGCAGAACAGGCCCATCCCGACCCAACCGCAGGGATTGTGGAATTAAAGTGAGCGGACACGGGGGGGGGGGGGGGGGTAAGTGGAAGGTGGGGGGGGGGGGGATCCTGCTATTTCTGGTGGAGAAGTGGCCTCCCAGGTCTGCATCGGGTCTGACCGTTGTCCGGGAGCTGCAACACCGACATACTCACGGGTGGAGTGTCACCTCACCTGGAAGCTGGGGGTTATTTACCGTGTTCGATGCTCCCAGTGTGGCCTCCTGTAGAAACATAGAAAGCCTACAGCACAATACAGGCCCTTCGGCCCACCAAGCTGTGCCACACATGTCCCTACCTTAGAGATTACCCTGGGTTACCCATAGCCCTCTATTTTTCTGAACTCCATGTTAGCCATCCAGGAGCCTCTTAACGGATCGTATCCGCCCCCACCGTCACCGGCAGCCCGTTCCGTGCACTCACCACCCTCTGCGTGAGAAAGCTCACCCCAGACATCTCCTCTGTCCCTGCTCCCCAGCACCTTAAACCTGTGCCCTCTCGTGCCAGCTATCACGGAGAGAGCCAACGTAGACCGGGTGACCACTTTACCGACTCCGCCAGAGAAAGCGGGATCTCCCGGCAGCCGTCCATTTTAAATCCCACTTCCCGTTCCCACACACCCAGCCGCGGCCTCCTCCGCTGTCACGCTCGGGTGGGAGCAGCAACACCTTCCTTATTACTCATTCCATCTGGGTAGCCTCCAACCTGATGGTAACGACATCGATTTCTCAAACTTCCGGTAATGCCCCCCCCCCCTCAACATTCCCCATCCCCTCTGCCCTCCCTCACCTTATCTCATCGCCTCCCTCTGGTGCTCCTCCCCCTTTTTCCGTGGCCTTTCTGTCCTCTCCTGCCAAACAACTCTTTACTTCACCCTCCCCCCTCCAGGTTTCACCTCTCACCCAGTGCTTCCCTCTCCCCTCCCCACCTCCACCTTTTAAATCAGCTCCTCAGCTTTTTTGTCCTCCAGTCCAGCCGAAGGGTTTCGACCCCAGACGCCGGCTGCTCACTCTTTGCCATAGACGCTGCCCGACCTGCTGAGTTCCTCCAGCATTTCGTCTGCGTTGCTTTGGATTTCCAGCATCTTGTAGATTTTCCCTTGCTCATGGCCGGCTAAGCCTCTCTCCCCTTCCCTCGCAATGTCGAGATCCTCCCGCCGTCCCTCACAGCCACCCGCCTACCAAAGCATCTCCAAAAGTCTCCAACGTTTCTGCCTCGACCACCGGCCCCAGGCAGTATTTAAAAACAAAACAAATCCCCTCTGAATTTCACCCCCCGCCCCAGCTTAAATGTACCCCCTCTGGTGTGAGAAATCTTTCGGTAGAAAGCTACTACCTCATCAGAGAATTGAGTGTAGGAGTTGGGATGTAACGTTAAAATTGTACAAGGCATTGGTGAGGCCGAATTTGGAGTATTGTGTACAGTTCCGGTCACCGAATTATAGGAAAGATGTCAACAAAATAGAGAGAGTACAGAGGAGATTTACTAGAATGTTACCTGGGTTTCAGCACCTAAGTTACAGGGAAAGGTTGAACAAGTTAGGTCTTTATTCTTTGGAGCGTAGAAGGTTGAGGGGGCGACTTGATAGAGGTATTTAAAATTATCAGGGGGATAGATAGAGTTGACGTGGATAGGCTGTTTCCATTGAGAGTAGGGGAGATTCAAACAGGAGGCCATGAGTTGAGAGTTAGGGAGCAAAAGTTTAAGGGGGAATTTCTTTACTCATGGAGTGGTAGCTGTGTGGAACGAGCTTCCAGTAGAAGTGGTAGAGGCAGGTTCGGTATTGTCATTTAAGGTAAAATTGGACAGGTATACGGACAGGAAAGGAGCGGAGGGTTATGGGCTGAGTGCGGGTCAGTGGGACGAGGTGAGAGTGAGCATTCGGCATGGACTAGAAGGGCCGAGATGGCCGGTTTCCGTGCTGTAATTGTTATATTAAACTGTATAATCTTCCCAGCTCTGGCCTCGCTGGCACGTGGCACGGGCAGCAATCCTGCGACCACAACCCTAGAGGTCCTGCCCTTTAATCTTAAACACAACGTACACTGCAGGTGCTGGGGTCAAAGCAAGACGTAGAACACGCTGGAGGAACTCAGCAGGCCGGGCAGCGTCCGCGGAGACCGGCGGTCAACGTGCCCTGACCGAGGGCCTCGGCCCGAAACGCTGACCGCTCGTTTCCACGGACGCCGAGTTCCTCCAGCGTGTTGTACGTGCTGCCCTTCAATTCAACACCTGGCTCCCCGAACCTCGTCACTCAACCTCCCCAGGCCACTGGCATCCACCCGGACCACGACCTCCGGCCGTTCACCCTCCCGCTCAAGAATGCCAAGGGCTGGATCCGGGATTTTCCAGGCACCGGCACACGGGAGGCAACGTGAGAGTGAGCGTTCGGCACGGACTAGAGGGGTCGAGATGGCCTGTTTCGGTGCTGTAATTGTTATATGGTTATATGGGTCGGTGGGACTAGGTGAGAGTGAGCGTTCGGCACGGACTAGAGGGCCGAGATGGCCTGTTTCCATGCGGTAATTGTGATATGGTTACATGGGTCGGTGGGACTAGGTGAGAGTGGGCGTTCGGCACGGACTAGAAGGGCTGAGATGGCCTGTTTCCGTGCTGTGATTGTTATAGGGTTATATGGGTCAGTGGGACTAGGTGAGAGTGGGCGTTCGGCACGGACTAGAAGGGCCGAGACGGCCTGTTTCCATGCTGGAATTGTGATATGGTTATATGGGTCGGTGGGACTAGGTGAGAGTGGGCGTTCGGCACGGACTAGAAGGGCCGAGACGGCCTGTTTCCGTGCTGTGATTGTTATATGGTTATATGGGTTGGTGGGACTGGGTAAGAGTGAGCATTCGGCATGGACTAGAAGGGCCGAGACGGCCTGTTTCCGTGCTGTGATTGTTATATGGTTATATGGGTCGGTGGGACTAGGTGAGAGTGAGCATTCGGCACGGACTAGAAGGGCCGAGACGGCCTGTTTCCGTGCTGTGATTGTTATATGGTTATATGGGTCGGTGGGACTGGGTAAGAGTGAGCGTTCGGCATGGACTAGAAGGGCCGAGACGGCCTGTTTCCGTGCTGTGATTGTTATATGGTTATATGGGTCGGTGGGACTAGGTGAGAGTGAGCATTCGGCACGGACTAGAAGGGCCGAGACGGCCTGTTTCCGTGCTGTGATTGTTATATGGTTATATGGGTCAGTGGGACTAGGTGAGAGTGGGCGTTCGGCACGGACTAGAAGGGCCGAGATGGCCTGTTTCGGTGCTGTAATTGTTGTATGGTTGCTCTATCAAAGCCTTCATAAACCTCTCCGATCTGCCCTCAGCCTCTGCCACTCCAGGGGAGGCAACCCAGCCTCTCGTTGTAACACACGCCCTCTTAATCCAGGCAGCCTTCTGTTAGCGGTCCCCGACAGCCTTCTCTCACCTCCTGGCCCGTCCCAAGCCCGGACGGTGGCGGGAGGGGGGGGGGGGGGTGTCTGAGAACGGCTGGACACCGCCGTTGAGGGTCTAGTCTGACCGCGGACTCTTTCTCTGCCCCAGTAGCCGTTGTGATGGAGGCTTCCCTGGAGCAGAGGATTGAGACGGTGACGACACAGGAGATCGCCGGTCACAGCGCGGAATCCGAGAGCGCCAAAGCTCCCAGCAAAGTTCAGTGAGTGCAAAAGTTCTTCCTCCATTCTTAACGGCGCCCCGTAGCATCCGTGCCCCCAACTTACCCGCCCGTTCGCCTAGGGTGAACCGCTGTTGCCCCACCAACTGTGTAATGCTTCGATGCCCCCCCCACCAGTACACACTCACAATACAAACACCAGACAGTACACCGAAGTCGAGTGAGTAACTACAACTTCGCAGTTATTTCCCAGTGATGGGTTGGTAGAAACGGATAACCCAAAGGCGCCAAACCGGCGAGTTGATGGGTTTGTGCGCGTGGTATTTCAATACGTCGGAGCTCACGCCTCCGGTTCCGCCGCCCGGGAACCGCCGTCCGCTCCTCACCCGTCCGTCTGTCCTCGCCGGCCTCCCGGAAAAGACCGCCAGCGTAACGATTCTCCATGGGTCAGTTCCCCCGCTTATCGGCAGGTATAACCCAAACGTTCCAGACACAGCATTAAGTGACATTACGGGGAAGCCATTTTGTTATAACAATACAGAGAAGCCATTTTGTTAGCCGGAATAGTTAACATCACTGTTACTGATACTGAGGGCCCTACACGAGCTAAAGCGGGAGCAGTGCTAGGTTATGTCAAAGTTTAAAGTAAGTTTATTATCAAGGTACATATACGTCACCATATACCACCCTGAGGTTCAATTTCTTGCGAACACACTCACTAACTCTACAGGATAACAACCAGACCGGTATCAATGAAAGATCGCGCCAACTCGGGCGTTCAGCCAGAGAGTGCAGAGGACATCAAACACAGCACAACCGCAGAAAGAGATAACAGTGTTAAATAAATATCGAGAACATGAGGTGAAGAGTCCTTGAAAGTGAGCCCATGGGTTGTGGGAACAGTTTAGCGTTGGGGCGAGTGAAGTTATCCCCTCTGGTTCAAGAGCCAGATGGTTGAGGGGTAATAACTGTCCCTGAACCTGGTGGTGTGGGACCTGAGGCTCCTGTACCTCCTTCCTGATGGTTGAGGGGGGCAATAACTGTTCCTGAACCTGGTGGTGTGGGACCTGAGGCTCCTGTACCTCCTTCCTGATGGTTGAGGGGTAATAACTGTCCCTGAACCTGGTGGTGTGGGTCCTGAGGCTCCTGTACCTCCTTCCTGATGGTTGAGGGTAATAACTATTCCTGAACCTGGTGCTGAGGGAACTGAGTCTCCTGTACCTCCTTCCTGATGGTTGAGGGGTAATAACTGTTCCTGAACCTGGTGGTGTGGGTCCTGAGGCTCCTGTACCTCCTTCCAGATGGTTGAGGGGTGATAACTTCCTGAACCTGGTGGTGTGGGTCCTGAGGCTCCTGTACCTCCTTCCTGATGGTTGAGGGTAATAACTATTCCTGAACCTGGTGCTGAGGGAACTGAGTCTCCTGTACCTCCTTCCTGATGGTTGAGGGGTAATAACTGTTCCTGAACCTGGTGGTGTGGGTCCTGAGGCTCCTGTACCTCCTTCCAGATGGTTGAGGGGTGATAACTGTTCCTGAACCTGGTGGTGTGGGTCCTGAGGCTCCTGTACCTCCTTCCTGATGGTTGAGGGGTGATAACTGTTCCTGAACCTGGTGGTGTGGGTCCTGAGGCTCCTGTACCTCCTTCCTGATGGTTGAGGGGGGTAATAACTGTTCCTGAACCTGGTGGTGTGGGGCCTGAGGCTCCTGTACCTCCTTCCTGATGGTTGAGGGGGGCAATAACTGTTCCTGAACCTGTTGGTGTGGGTCCTGAGGCTCCTGTACCTCCTTCCTGATGGTTGAGGGGGGTAATAACTGTTCCTGAACCTGGTGGTGTGGGGCCTGAGGCTCCTGTACCTCCTTCCTGATGGTTGAGGGGGGCAATAACTGTTCCTGAACCTGGTGGCGTGGGACCTGAGGCTCCTGTACCTCCTTCCTGATGGTTGAGGGGTAATAACTGTTCCTGAACCTGGTGGTGTGGGACCTGAGGCTCCTGAACCTCCTTCCTGATGGTGGTGGGTCAAGCGAGATTGTGGGATGGGTGGTAGGCATCCTCAACAATACCTGTCTCTGCATTAAATCCCATCTTGCCATTTTCCGGCCCATTTCCCCAGCTGGTTCAGCTCCGGTCGTCTTCCTCGCCGTCCGTTCCCCCCCCCACCCCCCGCAGTCTCGGTGTCGGCCGGAAAGCTTCTCACTTTCCGGCTGTGTCTCCCACGCACTGAATGGTCAGGTGACATCGTTTGTGGTTTGTTCACAATATCTATTTGTCTGTTTATTCAGAGATGCAGCCCAGCGGCGCCCCCACCGCCCAGCAAACCTCCCCTCCCCCCCTCCATTTAAC
The DNA here is from genome assembly GCF_030144855.1 of Hypanus sabinus. NCBI lineage: Eukaryota > Metazoa > Chordata > Chondrichthyes > Myliobatiformes > Dasyatidae > Hypanus > Hypanus sabinus. The sequence continues at coordinate 710,478 of NW_026778976.1, read as the reverse complement.
GCCCAGCCTAATCGCGAGACGGTACACAGCGGCCAGTCAACCTACTAACCAGAACGCCTCTAGATGGTGGGAGGGAACGGGTGGCGTCGCCATTAACGCGCCACCGTTACAGTTTGCAGTTCTGTCACGGCGTCCCCTGTACGTCCTCCCCAGGGCAAGTTTAACCCCACACGCTCCAGTTTCCTCCCACCGTCCACAGACAGACCGGGGTAGGTCCATCGGCCGTTGTGAATCGGGTTAGGGTCAAATCCGGGTGCCGGGAATGTCTCCCCTTGCTGCTTCTCCAAATCGAGTCTTCCCGTTGAGCGCGGAGCCCCGGTTGAGAGGCTCCGCTCCGAGCAAGCGGCTGGAGGAAACCCACAGGGCCGTGGTTTCTACCCCCCCCCCCCCCCCTCCCAAGCCTCGGTCCTTCCCGGCCTTCGACGTCCGGCGCCCCAGACCCGTTCCCCGTTCCCGGCGGCCCGACCCGCTGGGTTTCCCCCTGCGTTCTGCCTGCTCAGGATTTCCAGCGTCTGCGGAACCCCCCGCCCCCATCTCTGTGAACTTTTACCGGATGTCGGCGGTCACCGTTCCCAGCAGGAAGTTACCCACCCGGCCTGCCCCCTCCCTCAGGTTCCCATGGACTCCTCAAACCAACCCCCCCACCACTCCTCTGGGGTCTCCCGTTGCAAGGGTTCTCCCCCACCCCCCCCCCCCTCCCCGACGTCCCTCTGTCGCGGTCAGAACAGCGGTGGGGGAATCGGGCCCCAGCCGCCATTCAGACCGCGGCGACGGTATGGGAGCTGACCGTTCTCCCTGCTCTCCCCAGGACGGAGAAGATGGACGAGCTGATCAAGGGCTGGGAGTGCTCCTTCTTCAAAGACAACCCCCACCTCCGGAAGAAGTCGGCCTCCCTCCGCTTCGACCTGCACCTGGCCGCCGCCGAGGAGGGGTCGCCCCCCATCAAGCGGGGCACCCTCCCCGACATCGAGCTGCGGCTGGTGATGCGCAAGTCCAGCAGCATCCCCTCCCTCAAGTCGTAAGGCCGTGCGGGGACCGGCGCGACGTTCTCCCCGGCGTCCAGCGGGCCTCCTGCGCCACCCCCCACCCCCTCTCTCTCTCTCTCTCTCTCTATCTCTCGATATTTATTATCACATTTCTCCGTAAACCAAGGCGCATGCAAAGACGGACCGGCCCGTGACGAGTGAATCAGGAAGATGGAGGTGGCCAGGGTCCGGGCGGGCGCTGGCTATGCACCGTGGACTGAGTTGAGTTAGTTGAGTGGAATGGGCCACGGGTGGGGACTTGGCGTGCTCGGGACCGCGGGCCGGGAGCTACAACCCACTGCGGTGGGCGCCTTCCGAGGAGACGAAGGCGAAGCAACTGTTAAAAGTATTCCAATAAGCAGATTCAATGCCAGGCTTCAGATCTATACTCCACATAACGGCGACCAGTACTGAATGTAACCTCCTCCTCCTCCCCTTCCCTCTTCAGGGCTAAATTCGGGCCTCTTACCTCGTCTCCTTGCCTGCCTGTCATCTCCCCCGGTGACCATTCTCCCCTTTCTCCCTCGGTCCACTCTCCTGTCAGATTCCTCCCTCTCCAGCCCTTTACCTTTCCCACCCAGCCCCTCCTTGGCTTCATCTTCTAGCTGGTCTTCCTTCGCCTCCCTCCCCGCTTTTGAAATCCAGTGTCTTCCCTCTTCTCGTCTCCTCCTCCCCGGTGTCCCTCCTCCTTCCCTTCCTCCCTCGGTCCACTCTCCTTCTCCTCACCTCTGCCACCTGTCACCAACCAGCTTCTCACTTCAAATTCCACCCCCCACCCACCTGGCTTCACCTATCAGCTTCTGGCTTGTCCTTCCCCCACCGTTTTATTCCGGCTTGTACTTCCCCCACCGTTTTATTCCGGCTTGTCCTTCCCCCACCGTTTTATTCCGGCATCTGTCCTTCCCCCACCGTTTTATTCCGGCTTGTCCTTCCCCCACCGTTTTATTCCGGCATCTGACCTTCCCCCACCGTTTTATTCCGGCATCTGTCCTTCCCCCACCGTTTTATTCCGGCTTGTCCTTCCCCCGCCGTTTTATTCCGGCATCTGTCCTTCCCCCACCGTTTTATTCCGGCTTGTCCTTCCCCCACCGTTTTATTCCGGCATCTGTCCTTCCCCCACCGTTTTATTGCGGCATCTGTCCTTCCCCCACCGTTTTATTCCGGCATCTGTCCTTCCCCCACCGTTTTATTCCGGCATCTGTCCTTCCCCCACCGTTTTATTCCGGCATCTGTCCTTCCCCCACCGTTTTATTCCGGCTTGTCCTTCCCCCACCGTTTTATTCCGGCTTGTCCTTCCCCCACCGTTTTATTCCGGCATCTGTCCTTCCCCCACCGTTTTATTCCGGCATCTGTCTTTCCCCCACCGTTTTATTCCGGCATCTGTCCTTCCCCCACCGTTTTATTCCGGCTTGTCCTTCCCCCACCGTTTTATTCCAGCTTGTCCTTCCCCCACCGTTTTATTCCGGCATCTGTCCTTCCCCCACCGTTTTATTCCGGCTTGTCCTTCCCCCACCGTTTTATTCCGGCATCTGACCTTCCCCCACCATTTTATTCCGGCATCTATCCTTCCCCCACCGTTTTATTCCGGCATCTGTCCTTCCCCCACCGTTTTATTCCGGCTTGTCCTTCCCCCGCTGTTTTATTCCGGCATCTGTCCTTCCCCCACCGTTTTATTCCGGCTTGTCCTTCCCCCGCCGTTTTATTCCGGCATCTGTCCTTCCCCCACCGTTTTATTCCGGCTTGTCCTTCCCCCACTGTTTTATTCCGGCATCTGACCTTCCCCCACCGTTTTATTCCGGCATCTGTCCTTCCCCCACCGTTTTATTCCGGCATCTGTCCTTCCCCCACCGTTTTATTCCGGCTTGTCCTTCCCCCGCCATTTTATTCCGGCATCTGTCCTTCCCCCACCGTTTTATTCCGGCTTGTCCTTCCCCCGCCGTTTTATTCCGGCAACTGTCCTTCCCCCACCGTTTTATTCCGGCATCTGTCCTTCCCCCACCGTTTTATTCCGGCATCTGTCCTTCCCCCACCGTTTTATTGCGGCATCTGTCCTTCCCCCACCGTTTTATTCCGGCTTGTCCTTCCCCCACCGTTTTATTCCGGCTTGTCCTTCCCCCACCGTTTTATTCCGGCATCTGTCCTTCCCCCACCGTTTTATTCCGGCATCTGTCCTTCCCCCATCGTTTTATTCCGGCTTGTCCTTCCCCCACCGTTTTATTCCGGCATCTGTCCTTCCCCCACCGTTTTATTCCGGCATCTGTCCTTCCCCCACCGTTTTATTCCGGCTTGTCCTTCCCCCACTGTTTTATTCCGGCATCTGTCCTTCCCCCACCGTTTTATTCCGGCATCTGTCCTTCCCCCACCGTTTTATTCCGGCTTGTCCTTCCCCCACCGTTTTATTCCGGCATCTGTCCTTCCCCCACCGTTTTATTCCGGCATATGTCCTTCCCCCACCGTTTTATTCCGGCATCTGTCCTTCCCCCGCCGTTTTATTCCGGCTTGTCCTTCCCCCGCCGTTTTATTCCGGCATCTGTCCTTCCCCCACCGTTTTATTCCGGCATCTGTCCTTCCCCCACCGTTTTATTCCGGCATCTGTCCTTCCCCCACCGTTTTATTCCGGCATCTGTCCTTCCCCCACCGTTTTATTCCGGCATCTGTCCTTCCCCCACCGTTTTATTCCGGCATCTGTCCTTCCCCCACCATTTTATTCCGGCTTGTCCTTCCCCCGCCGTTTTATTCCGGCATCTGTCCTTCCCCCGCCGTTTTATTCCGGCATCTGTCCTTCCCCCACCGTTTTATTCCGGCATCTGTCCTTCCCCCACCGTTTTATTCCGGCATCTGTCCTTCCCCCGCCGTTTTATTCCGGCATCTGTCCTTCCCCCACCGTTTTATTCCGGCATCTGTCCTTCCCCCACCGTTTTATTCCGGCATCTGTCCTTCCCCCACCGTTTTATTCCGGCTTGTCCTTCCCCCACCGTTTTATTCCGGCTTGTCCTTCCCCCACCGTTTTATTCCGGCATCTGTCCTTCCCCCACCGTTTTATTCCGGCATCTGTCCTTCCCCCACCGTTTTATTCCGGCATCTGTCCTTCCCCCACCGTTTTATTCCGGCATCTGTCTTTCCCCCACCGTTTTATTCCGGCATCTGTCCTTCCCCCACCGTTTTATTCCGGCTTGTCCTTCCCCCACCGTTTTATTCCGGCTTGTCCTTCCCCCGCCGTTTTATTCCGGCATCTGTCCTTCCCCCACCGTTTTATTCCGGCATCTGTCCTTCCCCCACCGTTTTATTCCGGCATCTGTCCTTCCCCCGCCGTTTTATTCCGGCATCTGTCCTTCCCCCACCGTTTTATTCCGGCATCTGTCCTTCCACCACCGTTTTATTCCGGCATCTGTCCTTCCCCCACCGTTTTATTCCGGCTTGTCCTTCCCCCACCGTTTTATTCCGGCATCTGTCCTTCCCCCACCGTTTTATTCCGGCATCTGTCCTTCCCCCGCCATTTTATTCCGGCTTGTCCTTCCCCCGCCGTTTTATTCCGGCATCTGTCCTTCCCCCGCCGTTTTATTCCGGCATCTGTCCTTCCCCCACCGTTTTATTCCGGCATCTGTCCTTCCCCCACCGTTTTATTCCGGCATCTGTCCTTCCCCCACCGTTTTATTCCGGCATCTGTCCTTCCCCCACCGTTTTATTCCGGCTTGTCCTTCCCCCACCGTTTTATTCCGGCTTGTCCTTCCCCCACCGTTTTATTCCGGCATCTGTCCTTCCCCCACCGTTTTATTCCGGCTTGTCCTTCCCCCGCCGTTTTATTCCGGCATCTGTCCTTCCCCCACCGTTTTATTGCGGCATCTGTCCTTCCCCCACCGTTTTATTCCGGCTTGTCCTTCCCCCACCGTTTTATTCCGGCATCTGTCCTTCCCCCACCGTTTTATTCCGGCATCTGTCCTTCCCCCACCGTTTTATTCCGGCATCTGTCCTTCCCCCACCGTTTTATTCCGGCATCTGTCCTTCCCCCACCGTTTTATTGCGGCATCTGTCCTTCCCCCACCGTTTTATTCCGGCATCTGTCCTTCCCCCACCGTTTTATTCCGGCATCTGTCCTTCCCCCACCGTTTTATTCCGGCATCTGTCCTTCCCCCACCGTTTTATTCCGGCTTGTCCTTCCCCCACCGTTTTATTCCGGCTTGTCCTTCCCCCACCGTTTTATTCCGGCATCTGTCCTTCCCCCACCGTTTTATTCCGGCATCTGTCCTTCCCCCACCGTTTTATTCCGGCATCTGTCCTTCCCCCACCGTTTTATTCCGGCATCTGTCCTTCCCCCACCGTTTTATTCCGGCATCTGACCTTCCCCCACCGTTTTATTCCGGCATCTGACCTTCCCCCACCGTTTTATTCCGGCTTCTGTCCTTCCCCCACCGTTTTATTCCGGCTTGTCCTTCCCCCGCCGTTTTATTCCGGCATCTGTCCTTCCCCCACCGTTTTATTCCGGCATCTGTCCTTCCCCCACCGTTTTATTCCGGCATCTGTCTTTCCCCCACCCCCTTCTGTTCCAGTCCTGATGAAGGGTCTCGGCCTGAAATGTCGATTCTTTGTTTCGGTCAGTAAATTATTTCCATCGCTGTATGTAAACTAGTTTGTGTTTATATTTATTGTGTTTTAATTATTGTTGTGTTTGTGTTTGTTTTCTTGTGCTACATCGGGGCCAAAGTAACAATTGCTTAATTGTTCTTGAGGCAAGGATGGCATTAAGTGATCCTGATTTCTGCCTGACCTGCTGAGTTCCTCCGGCATTGTCCCTGTCCCTGTCTGTCTGTGTGTGAGTGTCTCAGTCTGCCTGTCCCTGTCCCTGTCCCTGGCTGTGTGTGTGAGTGTCTCAGTCTGCCTGTCCCTGTCCCTGTCTGTGTGTGAGTGAGTGTCTCAGTCTGCCTGTCCCTGTCCCTGTCCGTGTGAGTGTCTCAGTCCTCCTGTCCCTGTCCCTGTCTGTGTGTGTGTGAGTGTCTCAGTCTGCCTGTCCCTGTCCCTGTCTGTGTGTGAGTGAGTGTCTCAGTCTGCCTGTCCCTGTCCCTGTGTGTGTGTGTGTGAGTGTCTCAGTCTGCCTGTCCCTGTCCCTGTCTGTGTGTGTGTGAGTGTCTCAGTCTGCCTGTCCCTGTCCCTGGCTGTGTGTGTGAGTGTCTCAGTCTGCCTGTCCCTGTCCCTGTCTGTGTGTGTGTGAGTGTCTCAGTCTGCCTGTCCCTGTCCCTGTCTGTGTGTGTGAGTGTCTCAGTCTGCCTGTCCCTGTTCCTGTGTGTGTGTGTGTGTGAGTGTCTCAGTCTGCCTGTCCCTGTCCCTGTGTGTGTGAGTGTCTCAGTCTGCCTGTCCCTGTTCCTGTGTGTGTGTGTGTGTGAGTGTCTCAGTCTGCCTGTCCCTGTCCCTGTCTGTGTGTGTGTGAGTGTCTCAGTCTGCCTGTCCCTGTCCCTGTCTGTGTGTGTGTGAGTGTCTCAGTCTGCCTGTCCCTGTCCCTGTCTGTGTGTGTGAGTGTCTCAGTCTGCCTGTCCCTGTCCCTGTCTGTGTGTGTGTGTGAGTCTCAGTCTGCCTGTCCCTGTCTGTGTGTGTGTGAGTGTCTCAGTTGCCTGTCCCTGTCTGTGTGTGTGTGTGAGTGTCTCAGTCTGCCTGTCCCTGTCCCTGTCCCTGTCTGTGTGTGTGAGTGTCTCAGTCTGCCTGTCCCTGTCCCTGTCTGTGTGTGAGTGAGTGTCTCAGTCTGCCTGTCCCTGTCCCTGTGTGTGTGAGTGTCTCAGTCTGCCTGTCCCTGTCCCTGGCTGTGTGTGTGAGTGTCTCAGTCTGCCTGTCCCTGTCCCTGTCTGTGTGTGTGTGAGTGTCTCAGTCTGCCTGTCCCTGTCCCTGTCTGTGTGTGTGAGTGTCTCAGTCTGCCTGTCCCTGTTCCTGTGTGTGTGTGTGTGTGAGTGTCTCAGTCTGCCTGTCCCTGTCCCTGTGTGTGTGAGTGTCTCAGTCTGCCTGTCCCTGTTCCTGTGTGTGTGTGTGTGTGAGTGTCTCAGTCTGCCTGTCCCTGTCCCTGTCTGTGTGTGTGTGAGTGTCTCAGTCTGCCTGTCCCTGTCCCTGTCTGTGTGTGTGAGTGTCTCAGTCTGCCTGTCCCTGTTCCTGTGTGTGTGTGTGTGAGTGAGTGTCTCAGTCTGCCTGTCCCTGTCCCTGTCCCTGTCTGTGTGTGTGTGAGTGTCTCAGTCTGCCTGTCCCTGTCTGTGTGTGTGTGAGTGAGTGCCTCAGTCTGCCTGTCCCTGTTCCTGTGTGTGAGTGTCTCAGTCTGCCTGTCCCTGTCCGTGTCTGTGTGTGTGTGAGTGTCTCAGTCTGCCTGTCCCTGTCCCTGTCTGTGCGTGTGAGTGTCTCAGTCTCCCTGTCCCTGTCCCTGTCTGTGTGTGTGAGTGAGTGAGTGTCTCAGTCTGCCTGTCCCTGTTCCTGGCTGTGTGTGTGAGTGTCTCAGTCTGCCTGTCCCTGTCCCTGTCTGTGTGTGTGTGAGTGTCTCAGTCTGCCTGTCCCTGTCCCTGTCTGTGTGTGTGTGTGAGTGTCTCAGTCTGCCTGTCCCTGTCCCTGTCTGTGTGTGTGTGAGTGTCTCAGTCTGCCTGTCCCTGTCCCTGTCTGTGTGTGTGTGAATGTCTCAGTCTGCCTGTCCCTGTCCCTGTCTGTGTGTGTGTGTGAGTGTCTCAGTCTGCCTGTCCCTGTCCCTGTGTGTGTGAGTGTCTCAGTCTGCCTGTCCCTGTCCCTGTCTGTGTGTGTGTGTGTCTCAGTCTGCCTGTCCCTGTCCCTGTCTGTGTGTGTGTGTGTCTCAGTCTGCCTGTCCCTGTCCCTGTCTGTGTGTGTGAGTGTCTCAGTCTGCCTGTCCCTGTCCCTGTCTGTGTGTGAGTGTCTCAGTCTGCCTGTCCCTGTCCCTGTCTGTGTGTGTGTGAGTGTCTCAGTCTGCCTGTCCCTGTCCCTGTCTGTGTGTGTGTGAGTGTCTCAGTCTGCCTGTCCCTGTCCCTGGCTGTGTGTGTGAGTGTCTCAGTCTGCCTGTCCCTGTCCCTGTCTGTCTGTGTGTGTGAGTGTCTCAGTCTGCCTGTCCCTGTCCCTGTCTGTGTGTGTGTGTAAGTGTCTCAGTCTGCCTGTACTTGTGTCTGTACCTGTGTGTGTGTGTGTGTGTACCTGTGTCTGTTGGTCTGTACCTGTGTGTGTGTGTGTCTGTACCTCTGTGAGTGAGTGTGTGTGTGTGTGTCTGTGTGTATTTGTACCTGAGTTTGGGTATGTACCTGTGTGTATGTGTTTGTGTGTGTGTGTTTCTGTGTGTGTGCATTTGTCTGTGTGTGTGGGTTTGTACCTGCATCTGTCTGGGTATGTGTCTCTGTGTACCTGTGTGTGTGTGTGTCTGTGTGTACCTGCGTGTGTGTGTCTGTGTGTACCTGTGTGTGTGTGTGTGTGTCTGTGTGTACCTGTGTGTGTGTGCCTGTGTCTGTGTGTGTGTATCTCTGTGTGTGTGTACCTGTGTGTGTGGGTTTGAACCTGCGTCTGTCTGGGTATGTGTCTGTGTGTACCCGTGTGTGTGTGTGTGTGTCTGTGTGTATCTGTGTGTGTGTCTGTGTGTATCTATGTGTGTGTCTGTCTGTGTGTGTACCTGTGTGTGTGTGTGTCTGTGTGTCTCTGTGTACCTGTGTGTGTGTGTCTGTGTGTGTCTGTCTGTGTGTGTACCTGTGTGTGTGTGTGTCTGTGTGTCTGTGTGTCTCTGTGTACCTGTGTGTGTGTGTGTGTACCTGTGTGTGTGTGTGTGTCTGTGTGTACCTGTGTGTGTGTGTCTGTGTGTATCTGTGTGTGTGTCTGTCTGTGTACCTGTGTGTGTGTCTGTGTGTATCTGTGTGTGTGTCTGTCTGTGTGTGTACCTGTGTGTGTGTGTGTCTGTGTGTCTCTGTGTACCTGTGTGTGTGTGTGTCTGTGTGTACCTGTGTGTGTGTGTGTGTGTCTGTGTGTACCTGTGTCTGTGTGTCTCTGTGTACCTGTGTGTGTGTGTCTGTGTGTATCTGTGTGTGTGTCTGTCTGTGTGTGTACCTGTGTGTGTGTGTGTCTGTGTGTCTCTGTGTCTCTGTGTACCTGTGTGTGTGTGTGTGTGTACCTGTGTGTGTGTGTGTGTGTCTGTGTGTACCTGTGTCTGTGTGTACCTGTGTGTGTGTGTGTGTGTCTGTGTGTACCTGTGTCTGTGTGTCTCTGTGTACCTGTGTGTGCCCTCTCCCTGCGTGACACTGGATGTGTCCTCGTTGACGCTGGAGCCCAGCTCCGGCATTCAGCGGGGAAAACACACAGCTGTGATCACGGAGGACCCCTTCCCTTCTCCCCCTCCCTGACCACCTTGAAGGCATTCCAGCCAAGAGTCAGAGCCCTGCTGCGCCCCGGTGGGATGTCACCATTCAGTCACACCCCGATCTGATCTGCTCCCAGACTCCCCGGACGCGCCTTGGTTCGAACCGACCATGCAGTTCCAGGACCAAGACCCCTTTCTGTCCAGGCAGCCTCCGATACGATGGCATCAACATCGATTTCTCCTCCCAGTACTTTTCCCCCTCTTCTATTGCCCACTCTGGCCTCTTGCCTCTTCTCCTCACCTGCCTATCACCTCCCCCTGGTGTCCCTCCTCCTCCCCTCTCTCCCACGGTCCACTCTCCCTTCCTGTCAGATTCCCCCCTCTCCAGCCCTTTACCTTCCCCACCCATCACCTCCCCCTGTTGTCCCTCCTCCTTCCCTTTCTCCCACGGTCCACTCTCCCCTCCTGTCAGATTCCTTCCTCTCCAGCCCTTTACCTTTCCCAACCATCACCTCCCCCTGGTGTCCCTCCTCCTCCCCTTTCTCCCACGGTCCACTCTCCTCTCCTGTCAGATTCCCCCCTCTCCAGCCCTTTACCTTCCCCACCCATCACCTCCCGCTGTTGTCCCTCCCCCTCCCCTTCCTCCCACGGTCCACTCTCCCCTCCTGTCAGATTCCTTCCTCTCCAGCCCTTTACCTTTCCCACCCATCACCTCCCCCTGGTGTCCCTCCTCCTCCCCTTTCTCCCACAGTCCACTCTCCTCTCCTGTCAGATTCCTTCCTCTCCAGCCCTTTACCTCTCCCACCCTCCTGACTTCACCCATCACCTCCTTTCCATCTCCCCCCCCCATCCTCCCTCCTCTCCTTGGCTGACCTGTCTCCCTCCTGCCCTTTCTCCCACAGCCCAATCAGATTCTTTTCTTCTCCAGCCATTTACCTCTCCCGCCTATCACCTCCCAGCCTCTCACTCCGTCACTCCTCCATCAACCTCCTGGCCCTGCCTGTTGCCCTCCAGCCTGTCCTCCTCCCTTCCTCCGCACCCCAGCCCACCCGGCGTCCCCTACCCTGCCCGTCGAAGGGTGGCGGCCCGAAACGTCGACTGCCCGTTCACTCCCCGCAGGTGCCGCCCGGCCTGCCCCAGTTCCTCCGGACGTTCTGTCGTGGGCCGCTCAGGATCTCCAGCGGCTGCGGAACCCGTCGCCGTCGCGGAGTTACCACCGAACCACCGTTTCCCGCCAAGCTGCGCGACCGCGCCGTGACCGGAACGCCACCCCTCCCCCCCCCCCCCCCCCGGCCGCTTCGGTTCCACGCGGCTGGGGCTTTTCTTTCACATCCACCTCAATACCATTGAGGAATAATGCGGTTGTGTCCAGCTTCGGCTCTGAACAGGGCACGTATCGCAACAAAAGGGACCTCGCGAGCGGTAGAAAGCACAGACAGCAAACGTGAACATCAGACACTCCAGCCCGCGAGCAGGCCCTTCGGCCCACAACGCTGTGCCGGACGTCCCCTACCTTAGAGATTACTAGGCTTACCCATAGCCCTCTATTTTTCTAAGCTCCATGTACCTATCCAGGAGTCTTTTAAAAGACCCTGTCGTATCCACCTCCACCACCGTCACCGGCAGCCCATTCCACGTACTCACCACTCTCTGAGTAAAAAACTTACCCCTGACATCTCCTCTGTACCCTCTCCCCAGCACCTTAAACCTGTGTCCTCTTGTGGCAGCCATTTCAGCCCTGGGGAAAAGCCTCTGACTGTCCTCACAATCAATGCCTCTCATCATCTTGTACACCTCTATCAGGTCACCTCTCATCCTCCGTCGCTCCGAGGGGAAAAGGCCGAGTTCACTCAACCTATTCTCATAAGGCATGCTCCCCAATCCAGGCAACATCCTCGTAAATCTCCTCTGCACCCTTTCTACGGCTTCCACGTCCTTCCTGTAGTGAGGCGACCAGAACTGAGCACAGTACTCCAAGTGGGGTCTGACCAGGGTCCTATATAGCTGCAACATTACCCCTCGGCTCCTAAACTCAGTCCCATGATTGATGAAGGCCAACTAAACTAAACCCCTCTGCCAACACATTGTCCCTATCCTTCCATTTCCTCACATTCATGTGCCTACCTAAACATTTCTTAAAGGTCTCCTAATGCTTCTGCTAGCTGCCCTGGACATCCACTACTCTCTGCGTTTAATTTTAAAAATACACCCCCCCCCTCCCCCAACCCAGCATCGCCTTCAAAATTACCCCATCTCACCTTCGAAGCGTGCCGTCTGGTGTTAGACATTTCCACCCTGGGGGAACAGATGCTCCCCGTCCACTCTCTCTGCGCCTCGCATCATCTTGTAAACCTCGGACAGATCTCCCCTCGGCCTCAGGCGCTCCGGAGAAAAGGACCCAAGTTCGTCCGCTCTCTCGCGACAGCGCACGCCCTGGTCAACCCCTTCTGCACCCTCTTCAGAAGCCTCAGTGTCCTTCCTGCAGCGGGGAGGGGAGCGACTGGACCTGCTTGCAACACTCCGACGGGTTGTGACTCCCACCCCCCCCCACCGCGCCGTGCAGAGAAGTGCCAAGTGTTTAACGTTCAAGGGGCAGAATCTTCTCGAGACTCCTCGCGCAGGGCGCTGTCGCCTCCCCCCCCACCCCCCCAGACGTCCATGTACCCATCCAAACCCATCCAAGCTCGAGCTAGCGACCTCGCACCTTTCAGACCCCCCCACCCCTCAATTTCCTCCTGGCATTCCTCATGCTCCTCGAGTGCCTCATTCGTCCCTACCCCTCAACTCCTGCTCTGCCAAGGAGAGCCACAAGCTTTGTACCCTCGAGATCTCTGAGGGCCTCCCACCCTCCGAGTACACCTTCGCCAGAGAACAGATCTCTCCCCGTCCGCGCTCGCCCTTTCTGATGGCCACCAAAGCCGGCCCTTCTCCGATTTCGAACATTAACCTGAGGGCCAGTCCTGTCCTCTCCAATAATGACCTTGAAGCTAATGTCGTTTGTGCTGGCCCGTGGCCTAGCGGATAAGGCTTCGGTCTTGTGATCTGAAGGTCGCTGGTTCGAGCCCCGGCTGAGGCAGCGCGTTTGTGTCCCCGAGCAAAGGCACTTAACAGCGACGATACCGGTGCCAAGCCAGTGCCCTTCCCTTGGGCAACGTCGGTGGCGTGGAGAGGGGAAGGCCTGCAGCTGGGGCAGCTGCCGGTCCCCCACACAACCCTGCCCAGGCCTGTGCGCCCCGGAAACCTTCCAAGGCGCAAATCCGTGGTCTCACGGGACTGACGGGTGCCCGTAACATCGTGGTCCCCTGCATAAACTTCTGTCGCCCGTCCCTGACTCAAGTTTCAAGTTCTGGGAATTAAGGACGTTCGACCGACTCTGCCCCCATCCAGCCCTTCTACAGTTCGGCAGTCCCCCCCCAGTCAACAACGTGGAAGGTTTAAGATCACCTACCATCGCAACCTCGTGTTTCTCGCCCAACAGTCAGGAACCTCTCTGCCGATCTGACCCCCTCCCGAAGACGGCTGGGTGGCCGATAATCCCCGTCAATCTGGCCGCACCTTTTTGTGATCCTCACTGGCTGAGCTCTCCTGACAGTCGACGCCCCCCGCTCCGTCACGTCCAGAAACAACAGAACCCCCCCCCGGGACACTGATCTGCCCCCTCCTGCAACCTAACGCCGCCAATGGCGACAGTGTCACGATGCTGCTCCGAGCCCGAAGCCTCTTACTCCTTGCACTGAAGCGTGTGTTGATAAGAACCTCTTCCCACCCGGTCTTTCAGTACACCTTCCTGCTGGGATATTATACCACCCCCCCCCCCACACACACACAGACACTCACTCACACACACACACACACACTCACACACAGACACACACACACACACTCACACACACACACAGACACACACACACACACACACAGACACTCACTCACACACACACACACACAGACACACACACAGACACTCACTCACACACACACACAGACACTCACACACACACACAGACACACACACACACACACACACACACAGACTCACACTCACACACACAGACACACACACACACACACACTCACACACACAGACACACACAGACACTCACACACACAGACACTCACACACACACACTCACACACACAGACACACACAGACACACACACACAGACACTCACACACACACAGACACTCACACACACACACACACACACACACACACAGACACTCACACACACACAGACGCACACACAGACACACACACACACTCACACACGCACACAGACACTCACACACACACAGACACTCACACGCACACACAGACACACACACACACAGACACACACACACACAGACACTCACTCACACACACACAGACACACACACACACACACACACACACAGACACACACACACACACACTCACAGACACACACACACAAACACTCTCACACACACACTCTCACACACACACACACACACACACACACACACACTCACACACACACTCACACACACACACACACTTCAAGTTCAAACTATCCATTGGCGCGAGTTATTCGGCCAAGTGGTCGCCTCAGTACAAATCCTGGCTCAATGCTGATACATAGAACAGTACAGGCCCTTCGGCCCACAAGGTGGTGCGGACCCTTAAAGCCTTCCTCCAAAAAATATCCCCCCCCTCACCTTAAATTCCTCCACATACCTGTCTAGTAGTCTCTTAAACTTCACTAGTGTATCTGTCTCCACCACTGACTCAGGCAGTGCATTCCACACACCAACCACTCTCTGAGTGAAAAACCCTCTAATATCCCCCTTGAACTTCCCTCCCCTTACCTTAAAGCCATGTCCTCTTGTAGTGAGCAGTGGTGCCCTGGGGAAGAGGCGCTGGCTGTCCACTCTGTCTATTCCTCTTAATATCTTGTACACCTCTATCATGTCTCCTCTCGTCCTCCTTCTCTCCAAAGAGTAAAGCCCTAGCTCCCTGAATCTCTGATCATAATCCATACTCTCTAAACCAGGCAGCATCCTGGTAAATCTCCTCTGTACCCTTTCCAATGCTTCCACATCCTTCCTGTAGTGAGACGACCAGAACTGGACAGAGTACTCCAGGTGTGGCCCAACCAGAGTTTTATAGAGCTGCCATCATTCATTACCCCGGGTTGAGATGCGATTGTTGAGCCTCTGACGCGACTGCCAGGTGCCCGGAACCGGTTCTCGGAGCTTTTCCGACGGGACCCGCGGCAGACGCACTGAGAACCCGCCGGAGGAGCTGGGCCGGTCGGAGTCAGCAGGGCTGGGAAGGGCGAGGGGCGAGGGGCGCTGAAGGGAGAGGCCGGGAGGTGACCGGCGGGGACGGCAGAAGAGAGCGGGCTGTGGGAGAAAGGGAAGGAGGCGGGCCGAGACTTTCGCCCGACAGTCCCGGAGTCTCCGGGGCACTGCTAACGACAGAGGAGGCGCTGAAATTCTCATCCTGCTTGCAAAAGAGTATTAAAAAAAAAACATGAATGTAAATTCTATATTAATATTATACTGTAATGTCTTATTGAAGGAGAAATTACCGCTGTTGAGATGTGGAACATATATTTGCAGATAGTGTTAAATTACTAAATAAAAAGACATATTGTTTGTATGGTTTATGGTGATTATTTAATATCATTCTGAGAATACCATCTCACTTCGGCACAGTTGAAGTAAATGACATATATGGTTCCTTATGGTTGTCAGAGCCAGGGGTGGCAATGGGGACAAGCTCCCACGACCGATTAAATGCCCCCAATGACGGGCGACAACCCAGTCAAGTTCCCGGCCTTCACCCGTGGTTTAGCTGCGAAGCCCGACAGCAGAGTTTCTACTGACAGGAGAAGGGGGCAAAGGTGGGTCACTGGCCCCTTAAAGCCAGTCGCTCCGGGGGTCGTCAGCTCATCTGGGAGGAGGAAAACTCTGATCCCAGACCTCCCGCTGTACCCGCTCTCGGGGGGAGGCTTCGGGAGTGGAAACCCCCCCGAGGGGGAAAATCCGGAGCTGCAGTCCCGAACGTTGAGGTCGACGCTGACCGGCAGCTCCCGGTGTCAAACTGTACCGGGTCGACCGGCTGCGTGGAGAGGGGGAGCCCGCAGCGGGGGCAACTGTCAGCCCTCCGCGTTGCGCTGCCCGGCCGGAGCATCCAGACAGCTGGGACGCCGCATCCAGGGGTTGACAACGACCAATGGAAGCCTGACTCATCACAGACGTCACCACGCATCAGCCTGGGACTCACTCTCTTGCGGGCATTCACAGTATGGGAGGACCCGCAGACAGCCGAGACGCCAAGACCGAGACAAAAAGCATATGCAATCACCAAGAAAATCAATCAATAATATAGAGCACGCAATAAATAGTCTTTGAAAGTGAATCCACAGGTTGTGGAAAGAGTTCAGTCTGGGGGTGAGTGAAGTTATCCCCATTAGTTCAGGAGCCTGGTGATTCAGGGGTAATAACTGTTCCTGAACCTGGTGGTGTGGGTCCTGAGACTCCTGTACCTCCTTCCTGATGGTTGAGGGGTTATAACTGCTCCTGAACCTGGTGGTGTGGGTCCTGAGGCTCCTGTACCTCCTTCCTGATGGTTGAGGGGTAATAACTGTCCCTGAACCTGGTGGTGTGGGTCCTGAGGCTCCTGTACCTCCTTCCTGATGGTTGAGGGTAATAACTATTCCTGAACCTGGTGCTGAGGGAACTGAGTCTCCTGTACCTCCTTCCTGATGGTTGAGGGGTAATAACTGTTCCTGAACCTGGTGGTGTGGGTCCTGAGGCTCCTGTACCTCCTTCCAGATGGTTGAGGGGTGATAACTGTTCCTGAACCTGGTGGTGTGGGTCCTGAGGCTCCTGTACCTCCTTCCTGATGGTTGAGGGGTAATAACTGTTCCTGAACCTGGTGGTGTGGGACCTGAGGCTCCTGTACCTCCTTCCAGATGGTTAAGGGGTAAAAACTGTTCCTGAACCTGGTGGTGTGGGTCCTGACGCTCCTGTACCTCCTTCCTGATGGTTGAGGGGTAATAACTGTCCCTGAACCTGGTAGTGTGGGTCCTGAGGCTCCTGTACCTCCCTCCTGATGGTTGAGGAGTAATAACTGTCCCTGAACCTGGTGGTGTGGGTCCTGAGGCTCCCTGATGGTTGAGGGGTAATAACTGTCCCTGAACCTGGTGGTGTGGGTCCTGAGGTTCCTGTACCTCCTTCCAGCCTTTCCGATCAGTGTATTGAGACTGCGTAGATGCCACCGCCCCGGTGGCGACAGTCTGGTCGGACGTGTGCCGTGGAGCTCCCCGGTGAAAGAGGCCGCTCTGCCTCCGGGGTTCGTTCAGGTGAGGAGTGATAACTCGGTCCAAAGCCGGAGGGTGCGGTCAGCCACCCGGGACAACACTGTCGCCAAAGCAGCGGGCAGAGTCAATGCATCCAGAGCAGGTGAGCAACCGGGACAGACCCGCGACGACTTGGGCGCTCGGCCAGAGGGCAGAACAATAACAAGCAATAATAATAATAATAATAATAATAATAATAGTAATAATAATATCGATAATAAATAAATGTGCAATAAAGGAGAAACCAAAGTATCCACATCCACTCTATCTGTGTCCTCGAGTCCTAGACTCCCCCACTATAGGAAACATCCTCTCCACATCCACTCTATCTGTGTCCTCGAGTCCTAGACTCCCCCACTATAGGAAACATCCTCTCCAGATCCACTCTATCTGTGTCCTCTGGTCCTAGACACCCCCACTATAGGAAACATTCTCTCCACATCCACTCTATCTGTGTCCACTGGTCCTAGACTCCCCCACTATAGGAAACATTCTCTCCACATCCACTCTATCTGTGTCCACTGGTCCTAGACTCCCCCACTATAGGAAACATTCTCTCCACATCCACTCTATCTGTGTCCTCTGGTCCTAGACTCCCCCACTATAGGAAACATCCTCTCCACATCCACTCTATCTGTGTCCTCTGGTCCTAGACTCCCCCACTGCAGGAAACATCCTCTCCACATCCACTCTATCTGTGTCCTCTTGTCCTAGACTCCCCCCACTATAGGAAACATCCTCTCCACATCCACTCTATCTGTGTCCTCTGGTCCTAGACTCCCCCCACTATAGGAAACATCCTCTCCACATCCACTCTATCTGTGTCCTCTGGTCCTCGAGTCCTCGACTCCCCCACTACAGGAAACATCCTCTCCACATCCACTCTATCGGTGTCCTCTGGTCCTAGACTCCCCCACTACAGGAAACATCCTCTCCACATCCACTCTATCTGTGTCCTCTGGTCCTAGACTCCCCCACTATAGGAAACATCCTCTCCACATCCACTCTATCTGTGTCCTCGAGTCCTAGACTCCCCCCACTATAGGAAACATCCTCTCCAGATCCACTCTATCTGTGTCCTCTGGTCCTCGACACACCCACTATAGGAAACATCCTCTCCACATCCACTCTATCTGTGTCCTCTGGTCCTCGACTCCCCCACTATAGGAAACATCCTCTCCAGATCCACTCTATCTGTGTCCTCTGGTCCTAGACTCTCCAACTATAGGAAACATCCTCTCCACATCCACTCCATCTGTGTCCTCTGGTCCTAGACTCCCCCACTACAGGAAACATTCTCTCCACATCCACTCTATCTGTGTCCTCTGGTCCTAGACTCCCCCACTATAGGAAACATCCTGTCCATATCCACTCTATCTGTGTCCTCTGGTCCTAGACTCCCCCACAACAGCAAACATCCTCTCCACATCCACTCTATCTGTGTACTCTGGTCCTAGACTCCCCCACTATAGGAAACATCCTGTCCATATCCACTCTATCTGTGTCCTCTGGTCCTAGACTCCCCCACTACAGCAAACATCCTCTCCACATCCACTCTATCTGTGTACTCTGGTCCTAGACTCCCCCACTATAGGAAACATCCTCTCCGCATCCACTCCATCTGTGTCCTCTGGTCCTAGACTCCCCCACTACAGGAAACATTCTCTCCACATCCACTCTATCTGTGTCCACTGGTCCTAGACTCCCCCACTATAGGAAACATCCTCTCCGCATCCACTCCATCTGTGTCCTCTGGTCCTAGACTCCCCCACTACAGGAAACATTCTCTCCACATCCACTCTATCTGTGTCCTCTGGTCCTAGACTCCCCCACTATAGGAAACATCCTCTCCACATCCACTCTATCTGTGTCCTCTGGTCCTAGACTCCCCCACTGCAGGAAACATCCTCTCCACATCCACTCTATCTGTGTCCTCTTGTCCTAGACTCCCCCCACTATAGGAAACATCCTCTCCACATCCACTCTATCTGTGTCCTCTGGTCCTAGACTCCCCCCACTATAGGAAACATCCTCTCCACATCCACTCTATCTGTGTCCTCTGGTCCTCGAGTCCTCGACTCCCCCACTACAGGAAACATCCTCTCCACATCCACTCTATCTGTGTCCTCTGGTCCTAGACTCCCCCACTATAGGAAACATCCTCTCCACATCCACTCTATCTGTGTCCTCTGGTCCTAGACTCCCACACTATAGGAAACATCCTCTCCACATCCACTCTATCTGTGTCCTCTGGTCCTAGACTCCCCCACTATAGGAAACATCCTCTCCACATCCACTCTATCTGTGTCCTCTGGTCCTAGACTCCCCCACTATAGGAAACATCCTCTCCACATCCACTCTATCTGTGTCCTCTGGTCCTAGACTCCCCCACTACAGGAAACATCCTCTCCACATCCACTCTATCTGTGTCCTCTGGTCCTAGACTCCCCCACTATAGGAAACATCCTCTCCACATCCACTCTATCTGTGTCCTCTGGTCCTCGAGTCCTCGACTCCCCCACTACAGGAAACATCCTCTCCACATCCACTCTATCTGTGTCCTCTGGTCCTAGACTCCCCCACTATAGGAAACATCCTCTCCACATCCACTCTATCTGTGTCCTCTGGTCCTAGACTCCCCCACTATAGGAAACATCCTCTCCACATCCACTCTATCTGTGTCCTCTGGTCCTAGACTCCCACACTATAGGAAACATCCTCTCCACATCCACTCTATCTGTGTCCTCTGGTCCTAGACTCCCCCACTAAGGAAACATCCTCTCAACACCCACTCTATCTGTGCCCTCTGTTCCTAGACTCCCCAGACTATAGGAAACATCCTCTCCACATCCACTCTATCTGTGTCCTCTGGTCCTAGACTCCCCCACTACAGGGAACATCCTCTCCACATCCACTCTATCTGTGTCCTCTGGTCCTAGACTCCCCACACTGTAGGAAACATCCTCTCCACATCCACTCTATCTGTGTCCTCTGGTCCTAGACTCCCCCACTACAGCAAACATCCTCTCCACATCCACTCTATCTGTGTTATCTGGTCCTAGACTGCCCCCCCATAGGAAACATCCTCTCCGCATCCACTCCATCTGTGTCCTCTGGTCCTAGACTCCCCCACTACAGGAAACATTCTCTCCACATCCACTCTATCTGTGTCCTCTGGTCCTAGACTCCCCCACTATAGGAAACATCCTCTCCACATCCACTCTATCTGTTTCCTCTGGTCCTAGACTCCCCCACTGCAGGAAACATCCTCTCCACATCCACTCTATCTGTGTCCTCTTGTCCTAGACTCCCCCCACTATAGGAAACATCCTCTCCACATCCACTCTATCTGTGTCCTCTGGTCCTAGACTCCCCCCACTACAGGAAACATCCTCTCCACATCCACTCTATCTGTGTCCTCTGGTCCTAGACTCCCCCACTATAGGAAACATCCTCTCCACATCCACTCTATCTGTGTCCTCTGGTCCTAGACTCCCACACTATAGGAAACATCCTCTCCACATCCACTCTATCTGTGTCCTCTGGTCCTAGACTCCCCCACTATAGGAAACATCCTCTCCACATCCACTCTATCTGTGTCCTCTGGTCCTAGACTCCCCCACTATAGGAAACATCCTCTCCACATCCACTCTATCTGTGTCCTCTGGTCCTAGACTCCCCCACTACAGGAAACATCCTCTCCACATCCACTCTATCTGTGTCCTCTGGTCCTAGACTCCCCCACTATAGGAAACATCCTCTCCACATCCACTCTATCTGTGTCCTCTGGTCCTCGAGTCCTCGACTCCCCCACTACAGGAAACATCCTCTCCACATCCACTCTATCTGTGTCCTCTGGTCCTAGACTCCCCCACTATAGGAAACATCCTCTCCACATCCACTCTATCTGTGTCCTCTGGTCCTAGACTCCCCCACTATAGGAAACATCCTCTCCACATCCACTCTATCTGTGTCCTCTGGTCCTAGACTCCCCCACTAAGGAAACATCCTCTCAACACCCACTCTATCTGTGCCCTCTGTTCCTAGACTCCCCAGACTATAGGAAACATCCTCTCCACATCCACTCTATCTGTGTCCTCTGGTCCTAGACTCCCCCACTACAGGGAACATCCTCTCCACATCCACTCTATCTGTGTCCTCTGGTCCTAGACTCCCCACACTGTAGGAAACATCCTCTCCACATCCACTCTATCTGTGTCCTCTGGTCCTAGACTCCCCCACTACAGCAAACATCCTCTCCACATCCACTCTATCTGTGTTATCTGGTCCTAGACTGCCCCCCCATAGGAAACATCCTCTCCACATGCACTCTATCTGTGTCCTCTGGTCCTAGACTCCCCCACTACAGCAAACATCCTCTCCACATCCACTCTATCTGTGTCCTTTGTTCCTAGACTCCCCCACTATAGGAAACATCCTCTCCACATCCACTCTATCTGTGTCCTCTGGTCCTAGACTCCCCCACTACAGCAAACATCCTCTCCACATCCACTCTATCTATATCCTCTGGTCCTAGACTCCCCCACTACAGGAAACATCCTCTCAACACCCACTCTATCTGTGCCCTCTGTTCCTAGACTCCCCACACTATAGGAAACATCCTCTCCACATCCACTCTATCTGTGTCCTCTGGTCCTAGACTCCCCCCACTATAGGAAACATCCTCTCCACATCCACTCTATCTGTGTCCTCTGGTCCTCGAGTCCTCGACTCCCCCACTACAGGAAACATCCTCTCCACATCCACTCTATCGGTGTCCTCTGGTCCTAGACTCCCCCACTATAGGAAACATCCTCTCCACATCCACTCTATCTGTGTCCTCCGGTCCTAGACTCCCCCACTATAGGGAACATCCTCACCACATCCACTCTATCTGTGCCCTCTGGTCCTAGACTCCTCCACGATAGGAAACATCCTCTCCACATCCACTCTATCTGTGCCCTCTGGTCCTAGACTCCCCCACTATAGGAAACATCCTCTCCACATCCACTCTATCTGTGTCCTCTGGTCCTAGACTCCCACACTATAGGAAACATCCTCTCCACATCCACTCTATCTGTGTCCTCTGGTCCTAGACTCCCCCACTATAGGAAACATCCTCTCCACATCCACTCTATCTGTGTTCTCTGGTCCTAGACTCCCACACTATAGGAAACATCCTCTCCACATCCACTCTATCTGTGTCCTCTGGTCCTAGACTCCCCCACTACAGGAAACATACTCTCAACACCCACTCTATCTGTCCCCTCTGTTCCTAGACTCCCCACACTATAGGAAACATCCTCTCCACATGCACTCTATCTGTGTCCTCTGGTCCTAGACTCCCCCACTACAGCAAACATCCTCTCCACATCCACTCTATCTGTGTTCTCTGGTGCTAGACTCCCCCCCTGTAGGAAACATCCTCTCCACATCCACTCTATCTGTGGACCTAGACTCCCTCACTACTGGAATCATCCTTTCCACATCCACTCTATCTGTGTCCTCTGGTCCTCGAGTCCTCGACTCCCCCACTACAGGAAACATCCTCTCCACATCCACTCTATCTGTGTCCTCTGGTCCTCGAGTCCTCGACTCCCCCACTACAGGAAACATCCTCTCCACATCCACTCTATCTGTGTCCTCTGGTCCTAGACTCCCCCACTATAGGAAACATCCTCTCCACATCCACTCTATCTGTGTCCTCTTGTCCTAGACTCCCCCACTATAGGAAACATCCTCTCCACATGCACTCTATCTGTGTCCTCTGGTCCTAGACTCCCCCACTACAGCAAACATCCTCTCCACATCCACTCTATCTGTGTCCTTTGTTCCTAGACTCCCCTACTATAGGAAACATCCTCTCCACATCCACTCTATCTGTGTTCTCTGGTGCTAGACTCCCCCCCTGTAGGAAACATCCTCTCCACATCCACTCTATCTGTGTCCTCTGGACCTAGACTCCCCCACTACAGGAATCATCCTTTCCACATCCACTCTATCTGTGTCCTCTGGTCCTAGACTCCCCCACTACAGCAAACATCCTCTCCACATCCACTCTATCTGTGTCCGCTGGTCCTAGACTCCCCCACTATAGGAAACATCCTCTCCACATCCACTCTATCTGTGTCCTCTGGTCCTAGACTCCCACACTATAGGAAACATCCTCTCCACATCCACTCTATCTGTGTCCTCTGGTCCTAGACTCCCCCACTAAGGAAACATCCTCTCAACACCCACTCTATCTGTGCCCTCTGTTCCTAGACTCCCCAGACTATAGGAAACATCCTCTCCACATCCACTCTATCTGTGTCCTCTGGTCCTAGACTCCCCCACTACAGGGAACATCCTCTCCACATCCACTCTATCTGTGTCCTCTGGTCCTAGACTCCCCACACTGTAGGAAACATCCTCTCCACATCCACTCTATCTGTGTCCTCTGGTCCTAGACTCCCCCACTACAGCAAACATCCTCTCCACATCCACTCTATCTGTGTTATCTGGTCCTAGACTGCCCCCCCATAGGAAACATCCTCTCCGCATCCACTCCATCTGTGTCCTCTGGTCCTAGACTCCCCCACTACAGGAAACATTCTCTCCACATCCACTCTATCTGTGTCCTCTGGTCCTAGACTCCCCCACTATAGGAAACATCCTCTCCACATCCACTCTATCTGTTTCCTCTGGTCCTAGACTCCCCCACTGCAGGAAACATCCTCTCCACATCCACTCTATCTGTGTCCTCTTGTCCTAGACTCCCCCCACTATAGGAAACATCCTCTCCACATCCACTCTATCTGTGTCCTCTGGTCCTAGACTCCCCCCACTACAGGAAACATCCTCTCCACATCCACTCTATCTGTGTCCTCTGGTCCTAGACTCCCCCACTATAGGAAACATCCTCTCCACATCCACTCTATCTGTGTCCTCTGGTCCTAGACTCCCACACTATAGGAAACATCCTCTCCACATCCACTCTATCTGTGTCCTCTGGTCCTAGACTCCCCCACTATAGGAAACATCCTCTCCACATCCACTCTATCTGTGTCCTCTGGTCCTAGACTCCCCCACTATAGGAAACATCCTCTCCACATCCACTCTATCTGTGTCCTCTGGTCCTAGACTCCCCCACTACAGGAAACATCCTCTCCACATCCACTCTATCTGTGTCCTCTGGTCCTAGACTCCCCCACTATAGGAAACATCCTCTCCACATCCACTCTATCTGTGTCCTCTGGTCCTCGAGTCCTCGACTCCCCCACTACAGGAAACATCCTCTCCACATCCACTCTATCTGTGTCCTCTGGTCCTAGACTTCCCCACGATAGGAAACATCCTCTCCACATCCACTCTATCTGTGGACCTAGACTCCCTCACTACTGGAATCATCCTTTCCACATCCACTCTATCTGTGTCCTCTGGTCCTCGAGTCCTCGACTCCCCCACTACAGGAAACATCCTCTCCACATCCACTCTATCTGTGTCCTCTGGTCCTCGAGTCCTCGACTCCCCCACTACAGGAAACATCCTCTCCACATCCACTCTATCTGTGTCCTCTGGTCCTAGACTCCCCCACTATAGGAAACATCCTCTCCACATCCACTCTATCTGTGTCCTCTTGTCCTAGACTCCCCCACTATAGGAAACATCCTCTCCACATGCACTCTATCTGTGTCCTCTGGTCCTAGACTCCCCCACTACAGCAAACATCCTCTCCACATCCACTCTATCTGTGTCCTTTGTTCCTAGACTCCCCTACTATAGGAAACATCCTCTCCACATCCACTCTATCTGTGTTCTCTGGTGCTAGACTCCCCCCCTGTAGGAAACATCCTCTCCACATCCACTCTATCTGTGTCCTCTGGACCTAGACTCCCCCACTACAGGAATCATCCTTTCCACATCCACTCTATCTGTGTCCTCTGGTCCTAGACTCCCCCACTACAGCAAACATCCTCTCCACATCCACTCTATCTGTGTCCGCTGGTCCTAGACTCCCCCACTATAGGAAACATCCTCTCCACATCCACTCTATCTGTGTCCTCTGGTCCTAGACTCCCACACTATAGGAAACATCCTCTCCACATCCACTCTATCTGTGTCCTCTGGTCCTAGACTCCCCCACTAAGGAAACATCCTCTCAACACCCACTCTATCTGTGCCCTCTGTTCCTAGACTCCCCAGACTATAGGAAACATCCTCTCCACATCCACTCTATCTGTGTCCTCTGGTCCTAGACTCCCCCACTACAGGGAACATCCTCTCCACATCCACTCTATCTGTGTCCTCTGGTCCTAGACTCCCCACACTGTAGGAAACATCCTCTCCACATCCACTCTATCTGTGTCCTCTGGTCCTAGACTCCCCCACTACAGCAAACATCCTCTCCACATCCACTCTATCTGTGTTATCTGGTCCTAGACTGCCCCCCCATAGGAAACATCCTCTCCGCATCCACTCCATCTGTGTCCTCTGGTCCTAGACTCCCCCACTACAGGAAACATTCTCTCCACATCCACTCTATCTGTGTCCTCTGGTCCTAGACTCCCCCACTATAGGAAACATCCTCTCCACATCCACTCTATCTGTTTCCTCTGGTCCTAGACTCCCCCACTGCAGGAAACATCCTCTCCACATCCACTCTATCTGTGTCCTCTTGTCCTAGACTCCCCCCACTATAGGAAACATCCTCTCCACATCCACTCTATCTGTGTCCTCTGGTCCTAGACTCCCCCCACTACAGGAAACATCCTCTCCACATCCACTCTATCTGTGTCCTCTGGTCCTAGACTCCCCCACTATAGGAAACATCCTCTCCACATCCACTCTATCTGTGTCCTCTGGTCCTAGACTCCCACACTATAGGAAACATCCTCTCCACATCCACTCTATCTGTGTCCTCTGGTCCTAGACTCCCCCACTATAGGAAACATCCTCTCCACATCCACTCTATCTGTGTCCTCTGGTCCTAGACTCCCCCACTATAGGAAACATCCTCTCCACATCCACTCTATCTGTGTCCTCTGGTCCTAGACTCCCCCACTACAGGAAACATCCTCTCCACATCCACTCTATCTGTGTCCTCTGGTCCTAGACTCCCCCACTATAGGAAACATCCTCTCCACATCCACTCTATCTGTGTCCTCTGGTCCTCGAGTCCTCGACTCCCCCACTACAGGAAACATCCTCTCCACATCCACTCTATCTGTGTCCTCTGGTCCTAGACTCCCCCACTATAGGAAACATCCTCTCCACATCCACTCTATCTGTGTCCTCTGGTCCTAGACTCCCCCACTATAGGAAACATCCTCTCCACATCCACTCTATCTGTGTCCTCTGGTCCTAGACTCCCCCACTAAGGAAACATCCTCTCAACACCCACTCTATCTGTGCCCTCTGTTCCTAGACTCCCCAGACTATAGGAAACATCCTCTCCACATCCACTCTATCTGTGTCCTCTGGTCCTAGACTCCCCCACTACAGGGAACATCCTCTCCACATCCACTCTATCTGTGTCCTCTGGTCCTAGACTCCCCACACTGTAGGAAACATCCTCTCCACATCCACTCTATCTGTGTCCTCTGGTCCTAGACTCCCCCACTACAGCAAACATCCTCTCCACATCCACTCTATCTGTGTTATCTGGTCCTAGACTGCCCCCCCATAGGAAACATCCTCTCCACATGCACTCTATCTGTGTCCTCTGGTCCTAGACTCCCCCACTACAGCAAACATCCTCTCCACATCCACTCTATCTGTGTCCTTTGTTCCTAGACTCCCCCACTATAGGAAACATCCTCTCCACATCCACTCTATCTGTGTCCTCTGGTCCTAGACTCCCCCACTACAGCAAACATCCTCTCCACATCCACTCTATCTATATCCTCTGGTCCTAGACTCCCCCACTACAGGAAACATCCTCTCAACACCCACTCTATCTGTGCCCTCTGTTCCTAGACTCCCCACACTATAGGAAACATCCTCTCCACATCCACTCTATCTGTGTCCTCTGGTCCTAGACTCCCCCCACTATAGGAAACATCCTCTCCACATCCACTCTATCTGTGTCCTCTGGTCCTCGAGTCCTCGACTCCCCCACTACAGGAAACATCCTCTCCACATCCACTCTATCGGTGTCCTCTGGTCCTAGACTCCCCCACTATAGGAAACATCCTCTCCACATCCACTCTATCTGTGTCCTCCGGTCCTAGACTCCCCCACTATAGGGAACATCCTCACCACATCCACTCTATCTGTGCCCTCTGGTCCTAGACTCCTCCACGATAGGAA
The DNA here is from genome assembly GCF_030144855.1 of Hypanus sabinus. NCBI lineage: Eukaryota > Metazoa > Chordata > Chondrichthyes > Myliobatiformes > Dasyatidae > Hypanus > Hypanus sabinus. Next base: position 683,526 of record NW_026778976.1, on the reverse strand, counting down.
ACATCCTCTCCACATCCACTCTATCTGTGCCCTCTGGTCCTAGACTCCCCCACTATAGGAAACATCCTCTCCACATCCACTCTATCTGTGTCCTCTGGTCCTAGACTCCCACACTATAGGAAACATCCTCTCCACATCCACTCTATCTGTGTCCTCTGGTCCTAGACTCCCCCACTATAGGAAACATCCTCTCCACATCCACTCTATCTGTGTTCTCTGGTCCTAGACTCCCACACTATAGGAAACATCCTCTCCACATCCACTCTATCTGTGTCCTCTGGTCCTAGACTCCCCCACTACAGGAAACATACTCTCAACACCCACTCTATCTGTCCCCTCTGTTCCTAGACTCCCCACACTATAGGAAACATCCTCTCCACATGCACTCTATCTGTGTCCTCTGGTCCTAGACTCCCCCACTACAGCAAACATCCTCTCCACATCCACTCTATCTGTGTTCTCTGGTGCTAGACTCCCCCCCTGTAGGAAACATCCTCTCCACATCCACTCTATCTGTGGACCTAGACTCCCTCACTACTGGAATCATCCTTTCCACATCCACTCTATCTGTGTCCTCTGGTCCTCGAGTCCTCGACTCCCCCACTACAGGAAACATCCTCTCCACATCCACTCTATCTGTGTCCTCTGGTCCTAGACTCCCCCACTATAGGAAACATCCTCTCCACATCCACTCTATCTGTGTCCTCTGGTCCTAGACTCCCCCACTACAGGAAACATCCTCTCCACATCCACTCTATCTGTGTCCTCTGGTCCTAGACTCCCCCACTATAGGAAACATCCTCTCCACATCCACTCTATCTGTGTCCTCTGGTCCTCGAGTCCTCGACTCCCCCACTACAGGAAACATCCTCTCCACATCCACTCTATCTGTGTCCTCTGGTCCTAGACTTCCCCACGATAGGAAACATCCTCTCCACATCCACTCTATCTGTGGACCTAGACTCCCTCACTACTGGAATCATCCTTTCCACATCCACTCTATCTGTGTCCTCTGGTCCTCGAGTCCTCGACTCCCCCACTACAGGAAACATCCTCTCCACATCCACTCTATCTGTGTCCTCTGGTCCTCGAGTCCTCGACTCCCCCACTACAGGAAACATCCTCTCCACATCCACTCTATCTGTGTCCTCTGGTCCTAGACTCCCCCACTATAGGAAACATCCTCTCCACATCCACTCTATCTGTGTCCTCTTGTCCTAGACTCCCCCACTATAGGAAACATCCTCTCCACATGCACTCTATCTGTGTCCTCTGGTCCTAGACTCCCCCACTACAGCAAACATCCTCTCCACATCCACTCTATCTGTGTCCTTTGTTCCTAGACTCCCCTACTATAGGAAACATCCTCTCCACATCCACTCTATCTGTGTTCTCTGGTGCTAGACTCCCCCCCTGTAGGAAACATCCTCTCCACATCCACTCTATCTGTGTCCTCTGGACCTAGACTCCCCCACTACAGGAATCATCCTTTCCACATCCACTCTATCTGTGTCCTCTGGTCCTAGACTCCCCCACTACAGCAAACATCCTCTCCACATCCACTCTATCTGTGTCCGCTGGTCCTAGACTCCCCCACTATAGGAAACATCCTCTCCACATCCACTCTATCTGTGTCCTCTGGTCCTAGACTCCCACACTATAGGAAACATCCTCTCCACATCCACTCTATCTGTGTCCTCTGGTCCTAGACTCCCCCACTAAGGAAACATCCTCTCAACACCCACTCTATCTGTGCCCTCTGTTCCTAGACTCCCCAGACTATAGGAAACATCCTCTCCACATCCACTCTATCTGTGTCCTCTGGTCCTAGACTCCCCCACTACAGGGAACATCCTCTCCACATCCACTCTATCTGTGTCCTCTGGTCCTAGACTCCCCACACTGTAGGAAACATCCTCTCCACATCCACTCTATCTGTGTCCTCTGGTCCTAGACTCCCCCACTACAGCAAACATCCTCTCCACATCCACTCTATCTGTGTTATCTGGTCCTAGACTGCCCCCCCATAGGAAACATCCTCTCCGCATCCACTCCATCTGTGTCCTCTGGTCCTAGACTCCCCCACTACAGGAAACATTCTCTCCACATCCACTCTATCTGTGTCCTCTGGTCCTAGACTCCCCCACTATAGGAAACATCCTCTCCACATCCACTCTATCTGTTTCCTCTGGTCCTAGACTCCCCCACTGCAGGAAACATCCTCTCCACATCCACTCTATCTGTGTCCTCTTGTCCTAGACTCCCCCCACTATAGGAAACATCCTCTCCACATCCACTCTATCTGTGTCCTCTGGTCCTAGACTCCCCCCACTACAGGAAACATCCTCTCCACATCCACTCTATCTGTGTCCTCTGGTCCTAGACTCCCCCACTATAGGAAACATCCTCTCCACATCCACTCTATCTGTGTCCTCTGGTCCTAGACTCCCACACTATAGGAAACATCCTCTCCACATCCACTCTATCTGTGTCCTCTGGTCCTAGACTCCCCCACTATAGGAAACATCCTCTCCACATCCACTCTATCTGTGTCCTCTGGTCCTAGACTGCCCCACTATAGGAAACATCCTCTCCACATCCACTCTATCTGTGTCCTCTGGTCCTAGACTCCCCCACTACAGGAAACATCCTCTCCACATCCACTCTATCTGTGTCCTCTGGTCCTAGACTCCCCCACTATAGGAAACATCCTCTCCACATCCACTCTATCTGTGTCCTCTGGTCCTCGAGTCCTCGACTCCCCCACTACAGGAAACATCCTCTCCACATCCACTCTATCTGTGTCCTCTGGTCCTAGACTCCCCCACTATAGGAAACATCCTCTCCACATCCACTCTATCTGTGTCCTCTGGTCCTAGACTCCCCCACTATAGGAAACATCCTCTCCACATCCACTCTATCTGTGTCCTCTGGTCCTAGACTCCCCCACTAAGGAAACATCCTCTCAACACCCACTCTATCTGTGCCCTCTGTTCCTAGACTCCCCAGACTATAGGAAACATCCTCTCCACATCCACTCTATCTGTGTCCTCTGGTCCTAGACTCCCCCACTACAGGGAACATCCTCTCCACATCCACTCTATCTGTGTCCTCTGGTCCTAGACTCCCCACACTGTAGGAAACATCCTCTCCACATCCACTCTATCTGTGTCCTCTGGTCCTAGACTCCCCCACTACAGCAAACATCCTCTCCACATCCACTCTATCTGTGTTATCTGGTCCTAGACTGCCCCCCCATAGGAAACATCCTCTCCACATGCACTCTATCTGTGTCCTCTGGTCCTAGACTCCCCCACTACAGCAAACATCCTCTCCACATCCACTCTATCTGTGTCCTTTGTTCCTAGACTCCCCCACTATAGGAAACATCCTCTCTACATCCACTCTATCTGTGTCCTCTGGTCCTAGACTCCCCCACTACAGCAAACATCCTCTCCACATCCACTCTATCTATATCCTCTGGTCCTAGACTCCCCCACTACAGGAAACATCCTCTCAACACCCACTCTATCTGTGCCCTCTGTTCCTAGACTCCCCACACTATAGGAAACATCCTCTCCACATCCACTCTATCTGTGTCCTCTGGTCCTAGACTCCCCCCACTATAGGAAACATCCTCTCCACATCCACTCTATCTGTGTCCTCTGGTCCTCGAGTCCTCGACTCCCCCACTACAGGAAACATCCTCTCCACATCCACTCTATCGGTGTCCTCTGGTCCTAGACTCCCCCACTATAGGAAACATCCTCTCCACATCCACTCTATCTGTGTCCTCCGGTCCTAGACTCCCCCACTATAGGGAACATCCTCACCACATCCACTCTATCTGTGCCCTCTGGTCCTAGACTCCTCCACGATAGGAAACATCCTCTCCACATCCACTCTATCTGTGCCCTCTGGTCCTAGACTCCCCCACTATAGGAAACATCCTCTCCACATCCACTCTATCTGTGTCCTCTGGTCCTAGACTCCCACACTATAGGAAACATCCTCTCCACATCCACTCTATCTGTGTCCTCTGGTCCTAGACTCCCCCACTATAGGAAACATCCTCTCCACATCCACTCTATCTGTGTTCTCTGGTCCTAGACTCCCACACTATAGGAAACATCCTCTCCACATCCACTCTATCTGTGTCCTCTGGTCCTAGACTCCCCCACTACAGGAAACATACTCTCAACACCCACTCTATCTGTCCCCTCTGTTCCTAGACTCCCCACACTATAGGAAACATCCTCTCCACATGCACTCTATCTGTGTCCTCTGGTCCTAGACTCCCCCACTACAGCAAACATCCTCTCCACATCCACTCTATCTGTGTTCTCTGGTGCTAGACTCCCCCCCTGTAGGAAACATCCTCTCCACATCCACTCTATCTGTGGACCTAGACTCCCTCACTACTGGAATCATCCTTTCCACATCCACTCTATCTGTGTCCTCTGGTCCTCGAGTCCTCGACTCCCCCACTACAGGAAACATCCTCTCCACATCCACTCTATCTGTGTCCTCTGGTCCTCGAGTCCTCGACTCCCCCACTACAGGAAACATCCTCTCCACATCCACTCTATCTGTGTCCTCTGGTCCTAGACTCCCCCACTATAGGAAACATCCTCTCCACATCCACTCTATCTGTGTCCTCTTGTCCTAGACTCCCCCACTATAGGAAACATCCTCTCCACATGCACTCTATCTGTGTCCTCTGGTCCTAGACTCCCCCACTACAGCAAACATCCTCTCCACATCCACTCTATCTGTGTCCTTTGTTCCTAGACTCCCCTACTATAGGAAACATCCTCTCCACATCCACTCTATCTGTGTTCTCTGGTGCTAGACTCCCCCCCTGTAGGAAACATCCTCTCCACATCCACTCTATCTGTGTCCTCTGGACCTAGACTCCCCCACTACAGGAATCATCCTTTCCACATCCACTCTATCTGTGTCCTCTGGTCCTAGACTCCCCCACTACAGCAAACATCCTCTCCACATCCACTCTATCTGTGTCCGCTGGTCCTAGACTCCCCCACTATAGGAAACATCCTCTCCACATCCACTCTATCTGTGTCCTCTGGTCCTAGACTCCCCCACAACAGCAAACATCCTCACCACATCCACTCTATCTGTGCCCTCTGGTCCTAGACTCCTCCACGATAGGAAACATCCTCTCCACATCCACTCTATCTGTGCCCTCTGGTCCTAGACTCCCCCACTATAGGAAACATCCTCTCCACATCCACTCTATCTGTGTCCTCTGGTCCTAGACTCCCACACTATAGGAAACATCCTCTCCACATCCACTCTATCTGTGTCCTCTGGTCCTAGACTCCCCCACTATAGGAAACATCCTCTCCACATCCACTCTATCTGTGTTCTCTGGTCCTAGACTCCCACACTATAGGAAACATCCTCTCCACATCCACTCTATCTGTGTCCTCTGGTCCTAGACTCCCCCACTACAGGAAACATACTCTCAACACCCACTCTATCTGTCCCCTCTGTTCCTAGACTCCCCACACTATAGGAAACATCCTCTCCACATGCACTCTATCTGTGTCCTCTGGTCCTAGACTCCCCCACTACAGCAAACATCCTCTCCACATCCACTCTATCTGTGTTCTCTGGTGCTAGACTCCCCCCCTGTAGGAAACATCCTCTCCACATCCACTCTATCTGTGGACCTAGACTCCCTCACTACTGGAATCATCCTTTCCACATCCACTCTATCTGTGTCCTCTGGTCCTCGAGTCCTCGACTCCCCCACTACAGGAAACATCCTCTCCACATCCACTCTATCTGTGTCCTCTGGTCCTCGAGTCCTCGACTCCCCCACTACAGGAAACATCCTCTCCACATCCACTCTATCTGTGTCCTCTGGTCCTAGACTCCCCCACTATAGGAAACATCCTCTCCACATCCACTCTATCTGTGTCCTCTTGTCCTAGACTCCCCCACTATAGGAAACATCCTCTCCACATGCACTCTATCTGTGTCCTCTGGTCCTAGACTCCCCCACTACAGCAAACATCCTCTCCACATCCACTCTATCTGTGTCCTTTGTTCCTAGACTCCCCTACTATAGGAAACATCCTCTCCACATCCACTCTATCTGTGTTCTCTGGTGCTAGACTCCCCCCCTGTAGGAAACATCCTCTCCACATCCACTCTATCTGTGTCCTCTGGACCTAGACTCCCCCACTACAGGAATCATCCTTTCCACATCCACTCTATCTGTGTCCTCTGGTCCTAGACTCCCCCACTGCAGCAAACATCCTCTCCACATCCACTCTATCTGTGCCCTCTGGTCCTAGACTCCCCCACTACAGGAAACATCCTCTCCACATCCACTCTGTCTGTGTCCTCTGGTCCTAGACTCCCCCACTATAGGAAACATCCTCTCCACATCCACTCTATCTGTGTCCTCTGGTCCTAGACTCCCCCACTATAGGAAACATCCTCTCCACATCCACTCTATCTGTGTCCTCTGGTCCTAGACTCCCCCACTACAGGAAACATCCTCTCCACATCCACTCTATCTGTGTCCTCTGGTCCTAGACTCCCCCACTACAGGAAACATCCACTCCACATCCACTCTATCTGTGCCCTCTGGTCCTAGACTCCCCCACTACAGCAAACATCCTCTCCACATTCACTCTATCAAGGCCTTTCCACTTACAATAGGTTTCAATGAGATCTCCACCTCCCCACCACCTTCATCCTTCTAAACTCCAGCGAGTCCAGGCCCAAATGATCCTCACATATTAACCCTTTCATGCCCGGTGAACCAGCCAGCCTCGGTAGGAAGAGGGAAACTGAGTGACTGTTCAGTGGGCAGAGGGTTAATTCCGTGACTCCCCCTTCGGAGCTGGTGGTTCCGAGAGACGGAGGCATGATTCGAGTGGTCAGCATAGTCTGGGCCTGGTCTGGTTCGGACGCTGGTGAGGAGAGACTCGAGTGTTGGCTCTATAATTCAGCGGGGTGTGTTTATTCCTGATGGGTGTGAATACCACTTGAATTCCTCTGCTTCAACAGCCTCAGTATCCCTCCCGTACACCTCATCCCTCTGTCTCCTTCCTCAACTCGCCCCACACTCTCCTCGGCCTCCTCCCTCAGCATCCCTTCTTAATCCCTTTCCCTCAGCCTCCTTGCTTAACTCTCCTCCGTCAGGTTCACCTCAGCTTCCCTCCTCAATTCCTCTCTCAACCTCGCTCCTCAACTCCCCTCACCCTCTCCTCAACCTCCCACAACCTACTTCCTCGATCTCTCCTCAGCTTCCTTTCTTAATCCCTTTCCCTCAGCCTCCTTCTCAACCCTCATCGTTCCTCAGAACCTCACTCAGTTTTGCTCCTCAATCCCTCCCTTAGCCTCCATCCTCAATGCTCCTCCTTTAGCCCTCATCCTCAACATTCCTTCAGCCTTCCTCCTCAACACCCCTCCCAGCCTCCTTCCTCAATTCCTCCCTCATCAGTCCCCTCTATCACTTACAGCCTCATTCCTCAATTCCTTACCTCAGCCTCCCTTCTCAATGCCTTCCTCAACATCCCTCCTCAACGCTTCCCTCAGCCTCCCTCATCAATCTCCTCTCAGACTCCCTCCTTAATCCCCTCCCTTAATGACCCTCCTCAAGCCCCTCTCTCAGCCTTCAATTCATCCATCAGCCTTCCACTTCAACGCCTCCCTCCTCAATCCCCTCCCTTGGCTTTGCCCCTCGGCCCGCCTCCCTCCCTCCTCAGTTTCTCCCTCCTCGTTCCCCTCCCTCCCCAACTTCATCCCGCTGCCTCACTCCCCTTTCCCTCCTCACCAATCGCTCCCTCCCTCTCCAAGAACTGTCCTCCTCTCTCACTGAAGCCCAACCATCTGCCTCCTCCGTGTTCACCCCTTCCCCTTCCCTGAGTCCGAACTCCAGCTTGGCTTCCCCTGGCCTTTACCTCTCTGCCTCACCACTCCTCCCCCCCCCCCCCTCTCCACTCGGCCTAACTGGTCCAGGCTGTCAAAAAAAATCCCCACCTGAGCTCAGTTGCATTTGCCTCAGTTGGACGCGTATCCCTCCGAACCTTTCCTATCCACCTACCCGCCCTCGTTTCCTATCCATGCCCTCAACCCCTGGCAGAACATCCCCCATGTGAAAGAAGTTATATAGCGGGTGTTCAGGGAGGGGGTAACTCCTCTGGTGGAGGGGGCTCGTCTGTGTCCATTCCAGGGGCAGCCCCCTCACCTTCGGCCCCCACCGGACGCTCAGCCTCCCCCCCCCCCACACCCGTGGCTCCAGGTAAACGCCCCCCACCCCCACGCCCCGGTATGCCGCTCCGACAGAGGGGATAGCCCGGGGGAGGGTAGCCCAACACCCTGGTGAGGTAGGGACGCGCCTGTCCTCGCTCTCCGGCGGACCGAGAGTGAGGTCCAACGGCCAGGAAGGCGGCTCGGCGACGCCCCGCGGAGGGCGAGGTGTGGGGCACGACGAGGCACTGAAGGGGTCACGGTCTTCCACCGCGACCAGGGTGGACCCCCAGTTTGTGACCACGACTCGGGCGGCCGGAACTGGGCTTCTGAGGCCGAGAGAGTGGAACTGCCCCAGCGGAGTGGCTTTCCCACTGTAAATGCTCCCCCGCACAGGTCTCCCCCCTCATCACCGGACGCGATGGACGACCGACCACACCCGTATACAACTATGCGGATCGTCACGCAGTCGATCGGACAGATCTAGTCAGTACGCAGCTCCGTACCGGTAGATCGAAGGGTACTTTATTGATCCCCAAGGAAATCACAGTGTCCAAGTTGCATGCCATCTTGGACAACGTCTCCCATCCCCTCCATAATGTACGGGTTAGGCACAGGAGTACATTCAGCCAGAGACTCATCCCACCGAGATGTAACACTGAGCGTCATAGGAAGTCATTCCTGCCTGTGGCCATCAAACTTTACAACTCCTCCCTCGGAGTGTCAGACACCCTGAGCCAATAGGCCGGTCCTGGACTTATTTCCACCGGGCACGATTAACTTATTATTATTTAATTATTTGTGGTTTTATTTTGCTAAATAAATTCTTCACTAATCTTGGTTGGTGCGGCTGTAGCGAAACCCAGTTTCCCTCGGGATCAATAAAGCGAGTCTGTCTGTAGATTACAGGAGCACAGATGTACAAAATATTAGAAGAGAAGTCTATTTTCTCTGCAATTTCTAAGGTTTTAAAAATTAACTTACAACCTAATCAATTGATAGTTTTATTTGGTACAGTCCCTCAATATATTCACAGTACTTCTCCACCAGATCAGCGTGGAATTGCATTCGTTACGTGATGAGCCAGAAGGACTATTTTGTTGAAATGGGAAGATGTTTCTGATCCAGCGGTTCTCTCAGGTCTTAGTTTGGAGAAAAATCAGAAGTCGAACTTCCGATCCTCGATTCCACCTTGAGAAAAGGTGGGGTTCATTCGCCCGCTACTATCATCTGATTGATTTGAGTTAATTAATACGGTTTCCTTCCAATTTTTCTTTAGGTGGATTTGACTTGGCAGATTGGTATTTTTTTTTCTCTGGAAGCCTGTAAGATGTTTAGCTCCGGGGTCGTGCCCTCAATGGGGGTTTTTTTGTCTTTCTTTTTCAGTCAGTAGGGGGCTTTTTCAGTCAGTAGGGGGCTTTTTCAGTCAGTAGTGGTTCTTTTCTTTTACCTTCTTTTTCTTTCAAAAAAAAATATTCTTAACACTTTATTTTCTCTTGCTATTATTAATATATCGCTTAGCTTTGTACATCAGTCATTTGCCAATTTAATTCTTCATTGTGTATAATGACATGTTGACTCAATGTACCTTTTCTTGTTAATCTTCAACAATAATTAATAAAAAGATTTTTTAAATGAGGAAGAATAAAAAAAATAAGTTACCACAAGCAGTCTGACGGGAGTGTTGGGGGGGGGGGGGTCACCACTTCCCCGGGGAGAGGTTGACCCGTTATGGAGCCCAACGGCCGAGGGTAGGACTGCCCTCATTTTGTGCTCTTTGGAGCAGCGCAGTCGTCTCAGTCTGTTACTGAAAGTGCTCCTCCGTTCGGCCAAGGTGGCGGGCAGGGGGTGGGAGACATTGGCCGGAATTGCCAGGGTTTTCCGGAGGGGCCTTTGTTCCACCGCGGCCCCCCAGTGTGCCCGGTTTGTCTCCCGTAACGGAGCCGGCCTCTCCGATCGGTGTATTGAGCCATTGCCCCGGCACGCCACCGCGTGGAGGATCGTACCGGTGACGACGGACCGGTAGAACGTGTGAGGGAGAGGCCTGCACCCTCCAAAGGGCCTCAGTCTCCTCGGGAAGTAGAATCGACTGGCCCTTCTTGTACACAGCCTCTGGCTGCGGACCGCAGGTTAACAGCAGGTAAGATAACCTTTTCTTCTTCAACTCCGTTTCAAAATAAATAACCCAAGACCAAGAGAGCGGAACACCCTTCCCGTTCAAAAGCTCTTCCCGCGCAGGATTTCTGTCGTCGTCGGATATGACGGCCAGCTGCCACTTATCAAGGATTGAGGATCAATTTTATCCACCATTATGCGCTCAGGGGGGGTGAGGAATTTGGAGTGGTGGGTCAGTCAGGGTGTGACATGCAACAGCGATGGGTAAAAAAGCAACGTTCAACAATTTTAAAATTAAATTACAACAAAAATAAAAGTCAGGGACTGAGGTGCAGATATGGAATATAATGTACATAAATACTAGGATGTATTTCAAATTCCGATTCAGTTTATTGTCATTTAGAAACCACAACTGCAATGCGGTTAAAAATATGAGACGACGTTCCCCCAGAGTGGGACCTTATCAATTGCCTTCTGAAAATTGAGGTACACTACATCCACTGGATCTCCCCCGTCTAACTTCCTGGTTAAATCCTCGAAAAACTAAAACTTGATTAGTCAAGCATGATTTGCCCTTTGTAAATCCATGCTGGCTCGGCCCAATCCTATCACTTTATTGTCATTTATTGTCATTTAGAAACCACAACCACAATGCAGATTAAAATCATGAGACGACTTTCCTCCAGAATGATATCACAAAAGCACACGGCAAAACAGACTCCACCAGAAAATCCACGTAACGTTTGGCAATCCCCGATCCAGAGTCCGGAGAGGCTGCTGCGTATTAATATCGCGCTCCCGTCTTAGCGCGTTCCCCGGAAAGGAGCTCCAAACCCACCAGACAGAACAAGACCAAAAACTAAAGCTGCAAGACCTGCACAAAACCACATAGTTACAACAATGCAGACAATAGCATAATCGATTTAAAAAAAAAACAATTTGCAATGTGAACAGCATTATAAAAATTGTTTAAAGTCTTTACAGTGCATTGTTATAGTCATGGTGAAGTACAGCCCAGAAACAGGCCCTTTGGCCTATCTAGTCCGTGCCGACCCATTTGAACTGCCTCCTCCCGTCAACCTGCTGCCAGGACCATAGCCCCCACCCCCCCGGACCCCTCCCATCCAAACTTCTCTTAAAACATTGAAGCGGAGCCCGCGTGCACCTCTTGCGCTGGCGGCTCGTTCCGCACTCTCGCCACCCCTCCGGGTGAGGGAGTTCCTCCTCATGTCGCCCCCTTAGACCTCTCACCTTTCACCCTTAACCCAAGACCTCTGGTTGTCGTCCCACCCCAGCGGGGAAGGCATGCTTGCATTTACCCTATCTATAACCCCCACCCCCCCCCCCATAATTTTGCACACCTCTATGGAATCAGCTCTGAACCTTCCACGAGGCGGGGGTAACAGAGGAGAGTGGGGGGGGGTCCAACTAGAATGGTTGATCAGAGTAACTGCCTGGGGGAGGAAAACTTTAAGATGTCACAGAGTTGTGTTTTTTAACAGCCCTGTAGAGCTTCCGCAGTCTCTCGTCAAACCTCTCGCCTCTCACCTTAAGTCTAAGCCCTCCAGCTCTTGACCCCCCCAAACCCTTCTGCACAAAGACTATGCTCCCAGATTTCCTTCTTCAATCTTTTTATTAACTTTCCAATAAACAATATTAGTACTGATACATCAAGATCAGGAGTACATTAATAACAGTTAACATGTAGAAACACATATTCCAAGAAACAAATGGAGACTAACCTCCCAATCTCTTAGTAATTAACCATGGAAAAGATAATTATAATTATAAAAAAAGAGGAAAAAAAACCCAGACTAAAACAAACTAACCTAAAAAAAAAATTGGGCTAACAACACACACAATATGCCGGTGGTACACAGCAGGCCAGGCAGCATCTACAGGGAGAAGCGCTGTCGACGTTTCGGGCCGAGACCCTTTGTCAGGACTAACTGAAAGGAAAGATAGTAAGAGATTTGAAAGTAGGAGTGGGTGGGGAGAATGCGAAATGATAGGAGAAGACCGGAGGGGGTTGGGGTGAAGCTAAGAGCTGAAAAGGTGATTGGAAAAAGTGATACAGAGCTGGAGAAGGGAAAGGATCGTGGGACGGGAGGCCTCGGGAGACAGAAAGAAGGGGGAGCACCAGAGGGAGATGGAGAACAGGCAAACAACTAAATAAATCAGGGATAGGGTAAGAAGGGGAGGAGGGGCATTAACGGAAGTTAGAGAAGTCAATGTTCATGCCATCAGGTTGGGGGCTACCCGGCCGGTATATAAGGTGTTGTTCCTCCAACCTGAGTGTGGCTTCATCTTGACAGTAGAGGAGGCCATGGATAGACATATCAGAATGGGAATGGGACGTGGAATTAAAACGTGTGGCCACTGGGAGATCCTGCTTTCTCTGGCAGACCGAGCGTAGGTGTTCAGTGAAATGGTCTCCCAGTCTGCGTCGGGTCTCACCAATATATAAAAGGCCACACCGGGAGCACCGGACACAGTATACCACACCAGCCGACTCACAGGTGAAGTGTCGCCTCACCTGGAAGGACTGTCTGAGGCCTGAATGGTGGTGAGGGAGGAAGTGTGAGGGCAGGTGTCAAAGTTTGGGCTGCTATAATTCATTGGTTAAAATTATATTTTGTCGTTTAACTCCGTTCCTCTATCCATAAAAAAAATTACTGAATAAAGGATTCAGAAAAGGTCAACGTACATCGTATGAAAATATTGAACAAAAGGCTTCCAAGTTTCTTCAAATTTAACTGAGGGGTCTATAGTACCACTCCTAATCTTCTCCAAATTTACACATGCAGTCGTTTGGGAAAACCATTGAAATGTGGTAGGGGGATTGGAATCTTTCCACTTAAATAAAATCGACCTTCTGGCTATTAATGTCACGAAAGCAATTAAATGACAAGCTGATGAGGATAAATGACTGGAGTTTATCACTGCTAGACCAAAGATCGCGCCGAGATTTCAAAGTAAATGTGCAGTGGATCACAGCCGTTCATTGGGCCATCAGTTAACGGGCACAGCAGCATACTGGGGACAACTCTTAAAGAGCAAAAAACTAACCGAGAGCAGAGCCAGTGTTCCCCTTCGTTCATTTGGGACGCTCTGCTGCTTAAGTGGGCAGTTTCTAACTTGTATTTCTAACGATCAGAGTCAGGTTCAATCTCACCGGCATGTGTGGTGAAATTTGTTGCCTCTGCAGCAGCAGTACGTTGCGATTCGTAAAAATTTAAAAAAATGAATTGCAGTGAGAACGTATATATGAAATTGTTGGATTAATTAAGCAATAAAATGTTTGTTGTAATTTATCTTTGATTTATCTTTATTGAAGTTCATCATCACACATTCCCAAACACACTTCCAGCACATCACACAAACCAATGTTCCATCCTTGGACTCACTTTACACCACACGCTGTCGGAGCAGAGCTGACAGGATAATCAAGGACACGACCCACCCAGCCAACACACTTTTGTCCCTCTTCCCTCCGGGAGAAGGTTCAGGAGCTTGAAGACTCGTACGGCCAGATTTGGGAACAGCTTCTTTCCAACCGTGATAAGACTGCTGAACGGATCCCGACCCGGATCTGGGCCGAACCTTCCAAATATCCGGACCTGACTTGCTCTACCTTACTTTCCCTTTTCTATTTTCTAATTATGATTTACAATTTAAATTTTTATTATATTTAATTCGATTTGTACTCCAGGGAGCGCAAAGCGCAGAATCAAATATCGTTGTGATGATTGTACGCTCTAGTGTCAATTGTTTGGTGACAATAAGGTATATCATATTTGCCACAAATTGCCACATAATATTTATCTGAGGTATATACTTATAGAAAAGAGAGGAGGAGAGAAAGAACAAGCAAAAGGAGAAAACAATGTACAAGTAGGGAATGATCCTCTTTTTTTACAACATATTCATTGATTTGTGAGAATAAAATCAGGCCTATGAGGTGTTATGTAGTTAAACCATTTTTCCCAGAATGAATCAAATTGTTCCAGCTTCTGATTAACAGATGCTGTTATCTTCTCCATTTTGTAAATGTCCGTTGTAATTTCCAACCGCGTATTTAAAGTTGGGCTCTCCTGTGATAACCATTTCCGAGTAAGAGTCTTTTTACCAGCCACCAACAGTATATTCATTAAATATTTATCTCTTTTCAACCATTCTTGAGGTATACATCCAAAATATATGGTCTTACTCTCTAAGAGTATTTCACATTTAAAGATGTCTCGTAGGGCTATCCCCTTCCAATGGTCTTTGATAACAGGGCATTCCCAGAAAATATGGTAATGCAATTTTTTTAAATTATAAGGTAGTGTTCATGGGTTTAGTGTCCATTTAGAAATTGGATGGCGGAGGGAAGAAGCTGTTCCTGAATCGTCAAGTGTGTGTCTTCAGGCTCCTGTACCTCCTCCCTGATGGCAGAGGGGAGGAAGCTGTTCCTGAATCGTTGAGTGTGTGTCTTCAGGCTCCTGTACCCCCTCCCTGATGGCAGAGGGGAAGAAGCTGTTCCTGAATCGTCGAGTGTGTGTCTTCAGGCTGTTGTACATCCCCCCTGATGGCAGAGGGGAAGAAGCTGTTCCTGAATCGCTCTTTGTGTGTCTTCAGGCTCCTGTACCTCCTCCCTGATGGCAGAGGGGAAGAAGCTGTTCCTGAATCGCTGAGTGAGTGTCTTCAGGCTCCTGTACCTCCTCCCTGATGGCAGAGGGGAAGAAGCTGTTCCTGAATCGCTGAGTGTGTGTCTTCAGGCTCCTGTACCCCCTCCCTGATGGCAGAGGGGAAGAAGCTGTTCCTGAATCGCTGAGTGTGTGTCTTCAGGCTCCTGTACCTCCTCCCTGATGGCAGAGGGGAAGAAGCTGTTCCTGAATCGCTGAGTGTGTGTCTTCAGGCTCCTGTACCTCCTCCCTGATGGCAGAGGGGAAGAAGCTGTTCCTGAATTGCTGAGTGTGTGTCTTCAGGCTCCTGTACCTCCTCCCTGATGGCAGAGGGGAGGAAGCTGTTCCTGAATCGTTGAGTGTGTGTCTTCAGGCTCCTGTACCCCCTCCCTGATGGCAGAGGGGAAGAAGCTGTTCCTGAATCGTCGAGTGTGTGTCTTCAGGCTGTTGTACATCCCCCCTGATGGCAGAGGGGAAGAAGCTGTTCCTGAATCGCTCTGTGTGTGTCTTCAGGCTCCTGTACCTCCTCCCTGATGGCAGAGGGGAAGAAGCTGTTCCTGAATCGCTGAGTGAGTGTCTTCAGGCTCCTGTACCTCCTCCCTGATGGTAGCAATGAGAAGAGGGCATGTCCCGGGTGGTACGCCGCCTTCCCGAGGCATAGCTCCTTGAAGGAGTCTGGGATGCTGGGGAGGCCGGTACCCGTGATGGGGCTGACTGATTTCACAACTTTCTGAAGTTTATTTTGATCAGACGGTGATGCAGCCAGTTGGAACGCTCTCCACCCTCTGTCTGAGTCAGGCCTCCGTCGGTCAGGGTCGAACATGGACGTTGCGTCCCGGCTGTCTACGTGATACGGAGGGCAGGCCAGGGCAGTACGATATGGAGGGCGAGCTGTTGCCCGTGTAGCGGGCTCCCCCTTTCTCCACGCAGCCGATGAACCCAAAGGAACGGCAGAGACTGGTACCGGGAGTTGCTGGTCAGCGTTGAACCCAACGTTAGGGACTCCAGCTCGAGATTTTTCCCCTCGGGGTTCACTCCCGAAGCCTCCCCCGTGAGTGGGATTAGCTGCAAGCCAGCGGGAGGTTTGAGATCAGAGATTTCCTTCCCCCAGATGAGCACCAACCGCGGCTGACCAGCCCCGTCTGCCCGGAGCGACCGGTTTTAAGGCACCAGTGACCCAGCTTTGCCCCCTTCTGCTGTCAGTAGAAACAGTTTCGCTGGGCTTTGTAGCACAACCACAGGTGAAGAACGCATTTGCGGAAATTTACAAGTGCCTGGTACATACCAAACCCCCTCAAACTCCCAATGAAATATAGCCGGTCTTGTGCCTTGCCTTACTGCACCAATAAAGAATACCACAGAGAATTCTTTGCTACTGAACAAAGAAATCTACATTCAGTAATATTTGAGCAAAATTGTAAATATATTGTTTGATTACACATCCTTTATTGTTTAAATAATTCATTATGTGTTGTGTGTAGAAGTAAGGGAATGGCATACGCCATCGCGTCACCACGTCACATGCAGCGTCCATGCACAAACTATCTCCCAGCTCCATGTTTTCTCCTTTCAAATAATTTTATGCTTCAGACTTTACAGTGGCGACGATGAAGGGCAGTGAGACGTTCAAGTTAAGAGTAAAACGTGGCTTGTTTCTTAAAAACGGACGAAATTCATGGTTTCGCAAACTGTGATAACAGTCAAAAGTTTAACAAAAGAGCAGAAATGGCAGGCTACATCGGAAAGCTAGACGTGTTCCATTACACAAAAGATGACTGGAATATTGTATCCCGAGCAAACTGAACAGTATTTTGAAGCAAATGAGATGATCAGCGAGAAACCAGCACCATCTTTGCTTTCTTTTCTTTTCCAATCTTTTTATTAATATCAAGATAGTGGATATAACATAATATTGCTACACAATTATTGGGATTACATTGTTAATGCATAACATATAATTACATTTTCAGTTAACACAAGGGTAATAAATTTCACAAAAGTGTTTGAGTACAAATGTAGAATACACAAAACAGGGATTAACATATCCAAAAAGAAAAAAAAAATGCCCCCCCCCCAAAAAAACTAATCTAAACAATACTAACCAAAAAAAAACTAAAAAAAAAAGAAAGGAACATGGGCTGTTTATAACATCAAAAAAAAAGGACCATTAGTGTCATCAACTCCGAACTTCCCTCCGAGTGCCAACTTTGCTGGGTGCAAACTAATAATAGACGGACCTCCCTCCAGGCACTTATCCCTGCAAATGGAAGAAGTGCTACACCTGCCCCCACACTTCTTCCCTCACCACCACCCCAGGCCCCAGACAGTCCTTTCAGGTGAGACACCACTTCACCTGCGAGTCAGCCGGGGTGATATACTGTATCCGGTGCTCCCGATGTGGCCATTTATACACTGGGGAGACCATTTCGCCGAACACCGGCGCTCGGCCCTCCAGCAGTGGCGGGATCTCCCTGTGGCCACACACTTCAATTCCACAGACCACTCCCACTCCGACATGTCTGTCCATGGCCTCCTCTACCGTCAAGATGAGGCCACACGCAGGTTGATGGAGCAATACCTTATCTCCCGCCTAGGTAGCCTCCTACCTGCCAGCATGAACATCCAACTCACTGACCTCCGTTGATACCCCTGCACCCCCCCTTACCCCATCCCTATCTATAATTTCAGTCTGCTTCTCTTTCTCTCTCTCTTTCCCCCCTCACTATAATCTCCCCCCCAGCCCTAGCTTTCTTTCTCTTTTATTTCCCATAATTCTCCACCTTCCCCCCCCCCCGGCCCATTTCCCTCCAGCCTATCACTTCCCAGCTCCCTACTTCATCCCTCTCCCCCCACCCCCCACTTCTTACCTTCCCATGTTACTTCACCCCTGATGAAGGGTTTCGGCCCGAAACGTCGTCACTACCTCCTCCCGTAGGTGCTGTCTGGCCCGCTGAGCTCTGCCGGCATTTTGTGTTTTTTGTTTTTTATTTATTTCCAGCATCTGCAGATTCACTCATCTTGTAATAGATCAGCAATATGGCTTACACCATAATAAATTAAAATGGAATTGGACACTGGCTCAGAGGTTTCAGTCAATCCACAAAATGAGTTTGAACAGCATTTCATAGATACTAAAGTGAAGCCTGCAGACACCCAGCTAAGAACTTATACTGGAGAAACTTACGAAGTCCTGACAATGGGTCTCGGCCCGAAATGTCGACAGTGCTTCTCCCTATAGACGCTGCCTGGCCTGCTGCGTTCCACCAGCATTTTGTGTGCGTTGCTGTTTGAATTTCCAGCATCTGCAAATCTCCTCGTGTTTGCACAGGAGAAACTTATGCGGGAATGATGTTTGTTCATTTCAGTTTCAGTTTATTGTCATTTAGAAACCGCAAATGCAATGCAGTTAAAAAATGAGACAACGTTCCCCCAGAATGATATCACAAGAGCACACGACGAAACAGACTCCACCAGAAAATCCACATAACGTTTGGCAATCCCCAAACCCAGAGTCTGGAGAGGCTGCTGCGTGTTAATATCGCGCTACAGTCTTAGCGCGTTCCCCGGAAAGGAGCTCCAAATCCACCAGACAGAACAAGACTACCCAGACACACCAAGTCAGGAGACCAACTCTAGCACCCAACAAACCAAAAACTGAAGCTACAAGACCTGCACAAAACCACATAGTTACAACAGTGCAAACACTACCATAATTGATTAACAAAAACAGACCATGGGCACAGTGAAAATAGTCCAAAGATGTTAAAGGACTGTAAGTTTGAAAGAAACCACCACACAGTTTCCACAAGTTCCCAGGGTCCCGACAGACTCGCCATCCCACACAGGCAGCAGAAGGGAATACCCCCGCTGTGGACTTCCACGGCTCCACCTGACTCTGCCTCGCAGACGCAGCACACAGTGAAAGCGACCTGACTGCAGTGGACTCCGAGTCCGTCGAGCCTCCGAGCCGACGACCATCCCCTCCGGCACAGCTTCTCCGAGCACCATCCTCTGCCGAGCGCACCTACGATGCCCCCGCCAACGGCCAACGGCCACGCGACCCCCAGGACTGGGGGCCTGTCCTTCCCGGCAGAGACCCCGGACCTCACAGCAGCAGCAGCAGCAACGAAGAGGGTCTTCCTGGAGATTTCCCGATGTCCCTCCGTGCTCCCACGTCCGTTTCTCATCCGATTACGATTGCGCACGGCCACCCCGCTCCACAAACAACAGACCATCTGCTCCGGAGTGGCCGCTGCAAGCCGCGTCACGCCGCCATCTCAGACTGTGCTGTAAAGTTCCGTGTCCTGCCAAAATATCACTTCCTGCTGCAACCAAGTTTTAAAACCAATTTTAAAATATTGTAACAGTGAAATGCGGCAACCAACGGGCCAACGTTGGTATCCGCCACAAACGGGGGGGGGGGGCCCACGCTGTGGGGCACGATGGGGTCAGACAGCTACGACCCGACCGGCTGTCCGCACGCCGCATCCCCCTGCAACAGAGTCGGCCGAAAGCGGATTAAGAAAGTTAGCGGACGACGCCTCAGCATTGGGATTGGAAGACTCAAACACTAAGGGTAAAAAAATAGCGTTAAATGAAAATGCCGAACCCAGGTTTTGCAAAGCCCACCCGGTTCCTTATACCATCCATGACGAAACGGCCGGACTGCAGACTGAAAGGACTTTTTCCAGGTTTGAGTGCAGCCCATGGGAGACACCAGTAGCCAAGGAGAGTGGGTCTGTCAGGATCTGTGCAGACTTTGAGGTCACTCTCAACCCAGTACCCACTGTCCGGGATAGAGGATACCCCTGCAAACCTTCCTGGTGGGAAACACTTTAGCAAAGTGGACTTGGCCGAGGCCCACCTACAGACGGAGATGGAAGACGAGTTCCGAAGTGTTTCTCACCACAAACATTCACAGAGTGCTTCATCGCTATAATAGGCTTGTTTTTTTAGGGAACGCCCCACGGTTTGTACGGACTTTATCAAGACAGCTGTAGGTGAGTGTGTCCCCACTAAATCATTCAGGGTCTTCCGTCCCCAACCAGAAGCCCTGGACGAACCATGAGATACAAAAATCTGCAGAGGGCCAGATCAGAGGCCCACCCGGCTATTTACCTCAGGAATTGGGCCCCAATCCCCTCGTTTAGTTCCCAGTCATTCCCAGGTTCCACGAACTACACACACCCGCTTTCCATCGGAGAGATAAAGACCAAAGAAGTAAATCCTCCCACCACGTTTCAGTGGCTTTCTCAAACTATTTCTTATCTGAGCCTGGA
Source organism: Hypanus sabinus (assembly GCF_030144855.1). Taxonomy (NCBI): domain Eukaryota; kingdom Metazoa; phylum Chordata; class Chondrichthyes; order Myliobatiformes; family Dasyatidae; genus Hypanus; species Hypanus sabinus. The sequence continues at coordinate 663,233 of NW_026778976.1, read as the reverse complement.
AAAAATTAGAAGCACTATTTTTGACTCATCAATTAAATTTGAAGAAACTTGGAGACCGTTTATTCGACATTTTCATATGAATTAATTTGGCTTTTTCCAGACCTTCTCTCGGCTTATTCATGTTCAGGTATGGAGTTCCAGAGTTTTTTTTTTGACACTATCATATACTTGTAAGCTATTACTATTGCCCATGTTAGTTTAGTTTAGTGTTTTATTTTTCTTAATATATACTTTTTTCACATATTTTCAAATTTTTTCTTCTTTTAATGGTTATTTTTGTTTTTTTCATATATAATCATATGGATTGATTAAGGTATTTTTTTTCTGCTGATGTTTAATAGGATATTGTTATCTTATTATCAATGTGACTTCAAGTCTATTGTATTCATAATTTACTCATTATTATGTTATGTTTTTTTATATGTATATATGAAAATCAATAAAAAAATTGAAAAAGAAAGAAAGAGATAAAGACCCTGTGATCACAACGAGGAGCTGCCAGTTCGTTGGTCGACTGTTGTGTGAGCAACCTGGTTTCGCGGTTCTTAGGGCTGCCAGTTCTAAGTCTAGCATCACTCCTGGATACTGACTCCACGCTCGCTACGCCAATAACGCCTCCCGACTCTGCCTCCGCGCCCGTGTCCTGCGCTTGGGCTCGTCCACCGCCAGGCTCGTGTAGCAACGGGAGGCGCAGGGGCGGTCTCGCGGGCCGAGTGGAGACTCCGGGCCAAAGCCGAGCCAATGAGGGATGCTGGGCGGCTGGGTGGGCGGGGCTGGGATGTTATCGCCTCCTCTGCGAAGTTAGATCCTGTGACACGGGAGACAGCAGGGCTCTGCGTCCAGCTGGGCTCCGTTCTGGCTTTGACTGTCAGGAGACTGTCGCCAAGCCCCCCCCCCCCCCAGTGGCCCTGCGACCCCACTCTCTGAAGCTGGCGTGCGGGCTGCCTTCAGGGAGGGTGAGTCGCTGGAAATCACGTGGACCGGACAGAGTACCGGGCCACGTACTGAAGACCTGTGCTGACCAACTGGCTGGAGTGTACACTGAGACCTTTGGCCTCTTGCTTCGACAGTGCCAGGTTCCCAACTGCTTCGAGCGGGCTTCAGTCGTGCCGGTGCCCAGGAAGAACACGGAGACCCACCTCGATGACTGTCACCTCACGCCCACAGTGATGAAGTGTTTTGAGCGGTTGGTGACGGAGCACGTCAACTCCTGCCTGAGAGGTGACTCCGATTGGCCGACTGGAGCAACAGGTCCACAGCAGATGCCATCTCACCGGTGCTTCACTCAACCCTGGGGCATCTGGGCAGCAAAGGTGCACACATCAAGACGCTCCTTATTGTAACTGACGCTCCAGCTAGCGGGTTAATATAGAGGGTGATCGCCCCCGCCTGGCCTGGCCAAACTTAGGAAACCTCGTTTGGGTGAATGCTGCGCGATGCGTCCCCTAGAACCACAGAACATTGCAGCACTGAGAAAGGCCTTTCGGCCCTTCTTGGCCATGCCGAACCATTTCTCTGCCCAGTCCCACTGACCTGCACCATATCCCTCCGTACCCCTCTCATCCACGTACCTGTTCAAGTTTTTCTTAAATGTTAAAAGTGAGCCCGCATTCACCACTTCATCTGGCAGCTCATTCCACACTCACACCGCTCTCTGTGTGAAGAAGCCCCCCCCCCCACAATGTTCCCTTTAAACTTTTCCCCCTTCACCCTTAACCCATGTCCTCTGGTTTTTTTTTTCTCCCCTGTTACAAATCAGTACCCCGAAATAACAAGCGGTACACAACATGTGATTAAACGATTGAGCTTTATAATTCTTGCTTTGACTATACGGTTAGTAAAGGAAACGAAAGAAAAGAGAAAGGGCCCATTCTCATGGAACGGTCTGTCGCGCATAGTAGGAGCTCGTTGATAAGCCGATTGTCCATCATCGACCTCCTCTGATTGTCGCTGACATTTGGCCCCTCACTCCGCGTCCACCCCATCCGGCGGCCTACCAACTCTCTCCATTCGCGTCTTCTCTCTTCACCTCTCCCCGGCAAAACACCGCGAAAATCTCTCTTCCAGACTCGCAAGAAATCACAGCAGCCTTTCTGAACCCCGTTATCGCTAGTCCGAGCCCAAACGTTGCTGCTGCAGAGAAACCATTACATTATCAGTGGAACTTCACGGTGTGTTACACGGCCGTGAAACCCTACGGCATTGTTACATTATCAACCTCAGCTCAGCATTCAATACCATCATTCCCTCAAGACTAATCCACGAGTTTCCCAGACCTTGGATGCTGAATTTCCACATTCGCAGACTCCAGTCAGTTCACGTTGGCAACGGCCCCCTGCTCTGGCAGTCAGGTCCAACACGGCTCCGATGCCTTGTTTAAGTTCGCTGGGGACACCACTGTCGTGGGCCGGGTCGAAGGTGGCGACGGACCGGCGGGCGCGGTGGGGGGGGGTCGTGAACTCGGTCGTCACGACAACGTCTTCTCGCTTGCCGCGAGGGAGCCGGTGGCGGACCCCGGGAGAGGGGAAACCAGGGGTCCCGCGAGCCAGTCCTCAGCCGAGGGTCAGAGGCGGACAGGGTCGGCAAATCTGAATTCCCGTGCGATGCTGTTTCAGAGGGTTTGCCCTGGGCTGAGCGTGCAAGAGAGATCGGGAGGAAGTCCCGGCACCTGCTCTACCTCCTTCCGAGTCTGTGGAGATTCAGCATAGCATCTAAAACTTCGACCAACCTCTGCCGGCTCTTGAACTCAGTCCCATGGTTGATAAATGCCAACACACCATACGCCTTCTTAATACAGGAAGGATTTGGAAGCTACGGAGAGGGTGCGGAGGAGATTTACCAGGATGTTGCCTGGATTGGAGAACAAGTCACATGAAGCAAGGTTAGCAGAGCTGGGACTTTTCCCTTTGGAGCGTAGAAGGATGAGAGGGGACTTGATAGAGGTCTACAAGATTATGAGGGGCATAGATAGGGTGAATAGTTTCCCAGGGCACCAATAGCAAACACCAGAGGGCATATGTACAAAGTTAAGAGAGGGAAGTTTAGGGGTAAGTTTTTTTTACACAGAGGGTTGTGGGTGCCTGGAATGACTTGCCAGGGATGGTGGTGGAGGCTAAAACATTAGGGGTATTTAAGAGCCTCTTGGACAGGCACGTGGATGAAAGAAAAATAGAGGGTTACAGGGTAGTGTGGGTTCAGTACTTTTTTTTTAAGGAATATATGGGTCGGCACAACATGGAGGGCCGAAGGGCCTGTACTGTGCTGTAGCGTTCTAGTATGAAGAACACTGTCAACCTGCGCAGCTGCTTTGAGTGTCCCATGGACTCGGACCCCAAGATCCCTCTGATCCTCCACCCTGCCAGGACTCTTACCACTAATATTATATTCTGTCTTCAAATTTGACCTCCTCTTTATCTCATTATCTCATGTTATTTATTGCTATTTATTTACATTTGCATTTGCACAGTTTGTTGTGTTGGGGGGAAAGCCTAGTCTGAAGCGGGGTCCAGAATAGGCCCTACGAACTGTGCTGATACTAAGAGAGAGAGAGAGGGAGACATCCAGCGCAGTGAGAGAGAGAGACAGAAACTGCTCGGAAGATTGACGTTATGGTTTCTCTGCCAGCTGGTTCACCTTTTCCCCCGAGGTCACTTGCCTGCTTGTAGAGTTCCTGCAGAGAGAGGGGAGGGCGGAGCAGGTCGATGGACAGCGGGTGTCCAACATGTGGGGGGTGAAAAGCCAGGTCCGCTGAGACGCGCACAGGTTCGGACACCAAACGAGCTTTGTTGCACACCAAGGCGGGATTTTTGGAGGATCGATGCGGGGAAATCGATCAGCGGCTCTCGCAGTGTGAAAAGATGCGACCGGTGGGGAATTATTCGTGTGTCCACCCTCACCTGGGTGACAATTCCGCCACGGAAGAATGGTTGTATGTATCGTGGTCACAGTCGGTGGCCACAACAGGACTTCGGTAGACAATGGGAAGATCAACGGCATCAGCTCACCTCTCACCTCTCACCTCTCACCTCCCATCTCTCACCTCTCTCTCTCTCTCTCTCACCTCTCACCTCTCACCTCCCATCTCTCACCTCTCACCTCCCATTTCTCTCCTCTCACCTCTCACCTCTCACTCTCTCTCTCTCTCTCTCTCTCTCTCTCTCTCTCTCTCTCTCCCTCTCTCTCTCTCCCTCACCTCTCACCTCTCTCTCACCTCTCACCTCCCATTTCTCTCCTCTCTCCTCTCTCCTCTCACCTCTCTCCTCTCTCCTCTCTCCTCTCACCTCTCACCTCTCTCCTCTCACCTCTCTCCTCTCTCCTGTCACCTCTCTCCTCTCACCTCTCACCTCTCTCCTCTCTCCTCTCACCTCTCACCTCTCTCCTCTCTCCTCTCTCCTCTCACCTCTCACCTCTCTCCTCTCACCTCTCACCTCTCACCTCTCTCCTCTCTCCTCTCACCTCTCACCTCTCACCTCTCTCCTCTCACCTCTCACCTCTCACCTCTCACCTCTCTCCTCTCTCCTCTCTCACCTCTCTCCTCTCTCCTCTCACCTCTCACCTCTCTCCTCTCTCCTCTCTCCTCTCACCTCTCACCTCTCTCCTCTCACCTCTCACCTCTCACCTCTCTCCTCTCTCCTCTCACCTCTCACCTCTCTCCTCTCTCCTGTCACCTCTCTCCTCTCACCTCTCACCTCTCTCCTCTCTCCTCTCTCCTCTCACCTCTCTCCTCTCTCCTCTCTCCTGTCACCTCTCTCCTCTCACCTCTCACCTCTCTCCTCTCACCTCTCACCTCTCACCTCTCTCCTCTCTCCTCTCTCCTCTCACCTCTCACCTCTCTCCTCTCTCCTCTCTCCTCTCACCTCTCTCCTCTCTCCTCTCTCCTGTCACCTCTCTCCTCTCACCTCTCACCTCTCTCCTCTCACCTCTCACCTCTCTCCTCTCACCTCTCTCCTCTCTCCTCTCACCTCTCTCCTCTCTCCTCTCACCTCTCACCTCTCACCTCTCACCTCTCACCTCTCTCCTCTCTCCTCTCACCTCTCTCCTCTCTCCTCTCACCTCTCTCCTCTCTCCTCTCACCTCTCACCTCTCTCCTCTCACCTCTCACCTCTCTCCTCTCTCCTCTCACCTCTCACCTCTCACCTCTCTCCTCTCACCCCTCTCCTCTCTCCTCTCTCCTGTCACCTCTCTCCTCTCTCCTCTCACCTCTCTCCTCTCACCTCTCACCTCTCTCCTCTCTCCTCTCACCTCTCTCCTCTCTCCTCTCACCTCTCACCTCTCACCTCTCTCCTCTCACCTCTCACCTCTCTCTCTGTCTCTCTCTCTCCTCTCTCCAACATTACTCAAATAACCAGCTCAAGCTGAACTGAACTCTCTCCGTCATCGTAACACTCTATTCATTCACCCCTCGGTTTGAAAGAGCCTAGTCTTGTTCCTATTTCCGCACACATATATATCATTGCTAACCTGTTCGATATTTCTGCATTTATAATACTGAATGGCATAGTCACTAATAAACACTATTACTTTATAACAACAACACCAGACGCCAGAGCGCTTTTCCCATTTCTGCGGGTTCCTTCACCCGGTCACGGGGTTACATGACAGCGTCTCCTGCACTCTGGCTGATCTTTCACCGATCCTGTTGTAGTCGCCGTTCTGCCGTCTGCCCGCAGGAAAATGAATCTCAGGGTTGTACCCTGACAGTAAGTTCCCCTTGAACTTTGGAATTTTTGGACTGAAAGCCATGGACCAGGTGTGGAAAGGGTGCCCGTGGCTGGATGTCATCATTGGGGCCAGTGAGGGTGACAAGGAACATCTAGAGAATATGAAGGGGGTATTAAAAAGATTAGAAAGTTACGGGTTTCAGAGCGTGTCACGACAGGAGTGAATTCTTTAAACCCAGCAGCACTTGATTTGGTCACACGAGGACCACGTAGATGTGCTGAGAAAATTCCAGCGGTGGCGGGTGGCCCGAGGCCAGAGAAAGTGTCACGGTCACGGCCCTGGTTAGGATTTGTCGGTCACCACAACGGGCCCCTGCCAAACCCGGCTACCGGGCTCCCACCCCTGCAGCTCATCGCTGCAGATCAGCGACCCACAAAGACGCCGTGAGGCGGCTTTCGAAAAGGCGAAGGAGTTGACGACATTACACACTGCACTCGCACTCTATGCTCCAGTGAAGCTCGTCCGCGATGCCTCGCCATACGGCGTAGGTGCTCGCCTCATGAGTGATGGAGGTGGACGCCCCATAGTCTTCGCACGCCTCATGAGTGATGGAGGTGGATGCCTCATAGTCTCACACGCCTCATGAGTGATGGAGGTGGACGCCCCACAGTCTTCGCACGCCTCATGAGTGATGGAGGTGGATGCCTCATAGTCTCACACGCCTCATGAGTGATGGAGGTGGACGCCCCATAGTCTTCGCACGCCTCATGAGTGATGGAGGTGGACGCCCCATAGTCTTCGCACGCCTCATGAGTGATGGAGGTGGACGCCCCATAGTCTTCGCACGCCTCATGAGTGATGGAGGTGGACGCCCCATAGTCTTCACACACCTCCTGAGTGATGGAGGTGGACGCCCCACAGTCTTCACACGCCTCATGAGTGATGGAGGTGGACGCCCCATTGTCTTCACACGCCTCATGAGTGATGGAGGTGGATGCCTCATAATCATCGCATGCCTCATGAGTGATGGAGGTGGACGCCCCATAGTCTTCGCTCGCCTCATGAGTGATGGAAGTGGACGCCCCATAGTCTTCGCTCGCCTCATGAGTGATGGAGGTGGAAGCCCCATAGACTTCGCACACCTCATGATTGATGGAGGTGGAGGAACCATAGTCTTCGCAGGCCTCATGAGTGATGGAGGTGGACGCCTCGTAGTCTTTGCAGGCCTCATGAGTGATGGAGGTGGACGCCTCGTAGTCTTTGCAGGCCTCATGAGTGATGGAGGTGGACGCCCCACAGTCTTCGCACACCTCATGAGTGATGGCGGTGGACACTCAATAGTCTTCACACGCCTCATGAGTGATGGAGGTGGACGCCCCATAGTCTTCGCACGCCTCATGAGTGATGGAGGTGGACGCCCCATTTTCTTCGCACGCCTCGTGAGTGATGGAGGTGGACACTTCATAGTCTTTGCAGGCCTCATGAGTGATGGAGGTGGATGCCCCATAGTCTTCGCACGCCTCATGAGTGATGGAGGTGGACGTCTCATAATCATCGCATGCCTCATGAGTGATGGAGGTGGTCACCTCATAGTCTTCCCACGCCTCATGAGTGACGGAGGTGGACGCCTCATAATCATCGCACGCCTCATGAGTGATGGAGGTGGTCGCCTCATAGTCTTCGCATGCCTCATGAGTGATGGAGGTGGACACTCAATAGTCTTCACACACCTCATGAGTGATGGAGGTGGACGCCTCATAGTCTTCGCATGCCTCATGAGTGATGGAGGTGGACACTCAATAGTCTTCACACACCTCATGAGTGATGGAGGTGGACGCCTCATAGTCTTCGCATGCCTCATGAGTGATGGAGGTGGACGTCTCATAATCATCGCATGCCTCATGAGTGATGGAGGTGGTCGCCTCATAGTCTTCCCACGCCTCATGAGTGACGGAGGTGGACGCCTCATAATCATCATACGCCTCATGAGTGATGGAGGTGGATGCCTCATAATCATCGCACGCCTCATGAGTAATGGAGGTGGTTGCCTCATAGTCTTCGCATGCCTCATGAGTGATGGAGGTGGACACTCAATAGTCTTCACACGCCTCATGAGTGATGGAGGTGGACTCCTCATAATCATCGCACGCCTCATGAGTAATGGAGGTGGTTGCCTCATAGTCTTTGCAGGCCTCATGAGTGATGGAGGTGGACGCCCCACAGTCTTCTCACGCCTCATGAGTGATGGAGGTGGACACCTCATAGTCTTCACACGCCAAATGAGTGATGGAGGTGGACGCCTCATAGTCTTCACACGCCTCATGAGTGATGGAGGTGGACGCCTCATAGTCTTCACACGCCTCATGAGTGATGGAGGTGGACGCCTCATAATCATCGCACGCCTCATGAGTGATGGAGGTGGACGCCCCATAGTCTTCTCACGCCTCATGAGTGATGGAGGTGGACACCCCAGTCTTCGCTCGCCTCATGAGTGATGGAGGTGGACGCCTCATAATCATCGCACGCCTCATGAGTGATGGAGGTGGACGCCCCACAGTCTTCGCACACCTCATGAGTGATGGAGGTGGACGCCCCACAGTCTTCGCACGCCTCATGAGTGATGGAGGTGGACGCCCCATAGTCTTCGCACGCCTCATGAGTGATGGAGGTGGACGTCTCATAGTCTCGCACGCCTCATGAGTGATGGAGGTGGATGCCCCACAGTCTTTGCACGCCTCATGAGTGATGGAGGTGGACGTCTCATAGTCTCGCACGCCTCATGAGTGATGGAGGTGGATGCCCCACAGTCTTCGCACGCCTCATGAGTGATGGAGGTGGACGTCACATAGTCTCGCACGCCTCATGAGTGATGGAGGTGGATGCCCCACAGTCTTCGCACGCCTCATGAGTGATGGAGGTGGACACCCCATAGACTTCACATGCCTCATGAGTGATGGAGGTGGACGCCCCACAGTCTTCGCTCGCCTCATGAGTGATGGAGGTGGACGCCCCACAGTCTTCGCTCACCTCATGAGTGATGGAGGTGGATGCCCCACAGTCTTCGCACGCCTCATGAGTGATGGAGGTGGACGCCCCATAGTCTTCGCACGCCTCATGAGTGATGGAGGTGGACGCCTCATAGACTTCGCATGCCTCATGAGTGATGGAGGTGGAGGAACCATAGTCTTCGCACCCCTCATGAGTGATGGAGGTGGACGTCCCATAGTCTCGCACACCTCATGAGTGATGGAGGTGGACGTCTCATAGTCTCGCACGCCTCATGAGTGATGGAGGTGGAAGCCCCACAGTCTTCTCACGCCTCATGAGTGATGGAGGTGGACGCCCCAGTCTTCGCTCGCCTCATGAGTGATGGAGGTGTACGCCCCATAGTCTTCTCACGCCTCATGAGTGATGGAGGTGGAAGCCCCACAGTCTTTGCACGCCTCATGAGTGATGGAGGTGGACGCCCCATAGTCTTTGCACGCCTCATGAGTGATGGAGGTGGACGCCCCACAGTCTTCGCACACCTCATGAGTGATGGAGGTGGAAGCCCCACAGTCTTCTCACTCCTCATGAGTGATGGAGGTGGACGCCCCATAGTCTTCGCACACCTCATGAGTGATGGAGGTGGACGCCCCACAGTCTTCGCACACCTCATGAGTGATGGAGGTGGAAGCCCCACAGACTTCTCACGCCTCATGAGTGATGGAGGTGGACGCCCCATAGTCCTTCGCTCGCCTCATGAGTGATGGAGGTGGACGCCCCACAGTCTTCGTACACCTCATGAGTGATGGAGGAGGACGCCCCACGGTCTTCGCACGCCTTATGAGTGATGGAGGTGGACGCCCCACAGTCTTCGTATGCCTCATGAGTGATGGAGGTGGACGTCTCATAGTCTCGCACGCCTCATGAGTGATGGAGGTGGACGCCCCATAGTCTCGCACGCCTCATGAGTGATGGAGGTGGACGTCTCATAGTCTCGCACGCCTCATGAGTGATGGAGGTGGACGCCCCATAGACTTCGCTCGCCTCATGAGTGATGTAGGTGGAAGCCCCATAATCTGGGCCTGTTGTCAGCTAGAAGCAACACATCCATCAGCTGAGGAGAGCAGGGTCCATCGCTGGCGAAGAAATGTGTTCAGAGCTGTCGGAACCACTTCCTGCAGTCCCAGAGTCAGCTCCTATCACCACCACGACAGATTGTCTCTCCAGCCAAGCAGATAGATACACACCCCTCCCCTAGCTCCTGCGAGTGAGGGGTAATAACTGTTCCTGAACCTGGTGGAGTGGGTCCTGAGGCTCCTGTACCTCCTTCCTGATGGTTGAGGGGTGATAACTGTTCCTGAACCTGGTGGTGTGGGTCCTGAGGCTCCTGTACCTCCTTCCTGATGGTTGAGGGGTGATAACTGTTCCTGAACCTGGTGGTGTGGGTCCTGAGGCTCCTGTACCTCCTTCCTGATGGTTGAGGGGTAATAACTGTTCCTGAACCTGGTGGTATGGGTCCTGAGGCTCCTGTACCTCCTTCCTGATGGTTGAGGGGTAATAACTGTTCCTGAACCTGGTGGTGTGGGTCCTGAGGCTCCTGTACCTCCTTCCTGATGGTTGAGGGGGTAATAACTGTTCCTGAACCTGGTGGTGTGGGTCCTGAGGCTCCTGTACCTCCTTCCTGATGGTTGAGGGGTAATAACTGTTCCTGAACCTGGTGGTGTGGGTCCTGAGGCTCCTGTACCTCCTTCCTGATGGTTGAGGGTTAATAACTGTTCCTGAACCTGGTGGTGTGGGTCCTGAGGCTCCTGTACCTCCTTCCTGATGGTTGAGGGGTAATAACTGTTCCTGAACCTGGTGGTGTGGGTCCTGAGGCTCCTGTACCTCCTTCCTGATGGTTGAGGGTTAATAACTGTTCCTGAACCTGGTGGTGTGGGTCCTGAGGCTCCTGTACCTCCTTCCTGATGGTGAGGGTTAATAACTGTTCCTGAACCTGGTGGTGTGGGTCCTGAGGCTCCTGTACCTCCTTCCTGATGGTTGAGGGTTAATAACTGTTCCTGAACCTGGTGGTGTGGGTCCTGAGGCTCCTGCACCTGAGTTATCAGTGAGAGAAGAGTGGCATACCCTGGCTGGTGGCGTCCATGATGACCGATGCTGCTTTCTTGCGGCTGTGCTCCTTATTGGTTCCTTCTGGTTGTTATATCCAGTGGGGGTGATAACGGGGACAAGCTCCCACTGCTTATTAAACACCTCCAGCGACGGGCGTCTCAAACAGCCTCTGACAACCGAGTCCAGCCCCTGGCCTTCTCGTGTGGTTTGGCTACTCAGCCCGGCGGAGCCGTTTCTACTGACAGGAGAAGGGGGCGAAGGCGGGTCACTGGCGCCTTAGAACCAGTCGCTCCGGGCAGACAGGGCTCGTCAGCCGTGGTTGACAGCTTGTCTGGGAGAAGGAAAACTCTGATCACAAACCTCCTGCTGTACCTGCACACGGGGAAATCTTCGGGAGTTTTCCCGAGGGAAAAATCTGGAGCTGGAGTCCCTGAGGCAGTCCTACGTCGAATTCAACGCAGACCGGCAACTCCCGCAGTCAAACTGTCTCGGTCTCTGCCGTTCCTT